>NW_007727080.1:154206-251867 GCF_000696425.1 Galeopterus variegatus | reverse complement strand
ATCCCGTTGCCGGTCCCGGTCCGGTGCAGGGGCAACACCGAGGGTTGCGATCCCGTTGCCGGTCCCGGTCCGGTATGGGGGCAACACTGAGGGTTGCGATCCGTTGCCAGACACGGAAAAAAGACAAAAAAAAAAAGAATATTCAAAATCTTCTAATCTGAAATGAAAAAAGGAGGAATTATTAATTGTAAATGTTATCATTAAACAGTTATGTCCTGAAAATGCTCACAATACTGCATTAAACGTGGCCAAAGGTGGTCGCAGAGTGGTGGGGAGAAGTGTCAAAGGTTTGGTTTATAATCATTTTTTTCCATCTCGTGCACTCACTGATTGGAGGAACTGAGCTAGACAAGTAGTCAGGCAGTAGAGGGCTTTGGAGAAGAGGCGACTGGAAGCACCTTGTGGCAATCGGAGTTTGGCTTAAATAAGAAGGTAGGAGGCACAGGACAGAGCACTACTCCTTTTAAAGTCTTAAATTTGAATAAGGAAGAAAATGGCAATAGTCCAAAAGAAATTATAATTAACGCAGAGATCACTATTTTCTAAAATAAAAAAAATTGAAAGTAACCTGTGTGACTCAAATCTGTATTCATTCATTCTTTCATTTATTCCCAAACATTGAGTGAACACCTGGCACATTCCAGGCACTCTGCTATGTTCTGGGCCACTGTGATCAATGAGCCAAACATGTCCTTGACTCTGTGGCACTCACAGAATGAGCAGCTGGTGCTTCCCCTGAGGCTTAGGCCCTGTGCAAGTATCTACTGAAGGTTTAGTTGTAAACCGTGTGCCTACGTGCAAAGGAAATTTTCCGGAAATATGAAAACCGAACTGCTAACAAGTGGTCACCTCTTAAGGAGTATCAAACGGGAGGGCTGAGAAAAGGGAGGGGAGTCCCACTCTCGATACACTTCTCTGTTTCATTTTTTTCTTTTACAGTAAACATGTATTTGTGTATTACTTTTGTGACTTTAGTTGTATTTTTACAAGTTAATTTTTTATTTTAAAAAAGAATATTCAAAATCTTCTAATCTGAAATGAAAAAAGGAGGAATTATTAATTGTAAATGTTATCATTAAACAGTTATGTCCTGAAAATACTCACAATACTGCATTAAACGTGGCCAAAGGTGGTCGCAGAGTGGTGGGGAGAAGTGTCAAAAGTTTGGTTTATAATCATCTTTTTCCATCTCGTGCACTCACTGATTGGAGGAACTGAGCTAGACAAGTAGTCAGGCAGTAGAGGGCTTTGGAGAAGAGGCGACTGGAAACACCTTGTGGCAATCGGAGTTTGGCTTAAATAAGAAGGTAGGAGGCAAAGGACAGAGCACTACTCCTTGATTAGAAAGCAGGAACATAATAGAAATTCAGTATAATTCCTGCAAGGGGCCTTCAACAAATAAGGAAAAAGAGAGGGGCTCAGGAAACAGAGCACTGTGCCCAAGGCAGAGCCTCCTGAACCTCTCTGGTACTGCCATGTTCTGCACTCATTTCCTAGGCTTGGGAGGGGTGGGAGGAGAAACCAGTTACGCTCTCCGCCCACTGCAAGGAACAGTGGGTAGAACAGGGCTCCCAAGTCCTATCTGGCTTTAAGTCCCGTTTCCGCCACTCAAAGCTCATTGGCTCTCTCTAAGCCTCAGTGTCTACATCTGTAAGATACAGAAAATAATGGTGCCTGCGGGTCGCTGTAGAGCCATCCCTAAGACAGTGGCTAGTACGGGACTCCCAAGGAATGTGGGTTTTTACTGCTGAGGACACCAACGAAATTACCTCACAAAATTCAAAGTATCAACAGGAGAATATCAAATGAAGAGAAAATTTGGAGGCACTCCTGGGGTCCACAAGTAGAGAAAATGGAGGAGGAACAGCACTTTGATCTCACACTTTGAAGATAATATGGCCCAGAGGTCACGAGCAGTGTCTGGAGTCTGATCCAATGGCTGGATTTCCAATCCCACCTCTTCCACATGATAGTTCGCTTCTCCTGGTCTTAGTTGACCCTGAAATTGGATAATGATAGGACCCACCATTGGCTTTTGGTGAGAATTAAAAGATTTAATGCACGTAAAGCCCTTAGAACATGGCCATGGTTAAGCTCATTCAGAGCATGGGTCACCACGCTTGGTAATAGCATCTGGTGATTGCTCATGCTGGGCCATATGTCTGTAATAGAACTTTCCCCATCACTGATGTTAGCCACAAAGTAGTTGTGCGGAATCTGAGATTGACACCCTGATTTACCATTCTGACCTCATCCAATGTACCCATTCTAAAGGGATTACCCCCCACCACCACCCCTCCACCAGTTGTCAGCCACCTAAAGGTGAATTGAAAGGCTAAACTGAGTGGTCGTGCTGGTTTCTCCCATCTCAGGCCTGGGTATGAGTGTTTACCACCTAAACCCTGGCTGTGCAGAACCAAAACAAGCACATGCAAGTGCAAACCTTCTGCCAAGGACCTCACAGGCCACTCTTTATAAACATAATTGATAGAGGTGTAAATACTTTGTTGCAATTGACTTCTACCTCTATAAGCCCTCTTCTGGAGTTCACTTCCTGGCAAACACAGCAGACACAGCAAAGCATTTGGAAGTGCTCCAGAGCTGCATCAGCCAAATAAGTGTTGTCCCCAGAGGCCAGGGCCCATGCAAATGGCTCTGTTTAGGCCGCCCCTCCATTTCATTGGTATCCCAGTAACAAAGAATTCCATCCGGCCCCCCCCCAAGATCACTATTATTTATTTTACCCTGGATACCAGAAACAGAATCTCAACAACAAATAATCCAGTATTACAACTAAGGAAACTGCTCAATAGGCCCCCCCCCCAAGATCACTATTATTTATTTTACCCTGGATACCAGAAACAGAATCTCAACAACAAATAATCCAGTATTACAAATGTCTGGTGTCCTGCGTAAGAAACATCAAGAAACCCCATCTCTGTTTTAAAGGGAATTTAAAGAGACAAAACCAGATTATGGTGAGTTTGCAGAGTATTTGAGAAGGAAGCATGGGGGGTAGTGGCTGGGATCTTGCCATAATCAGCAATAAGCCTAATCCTGTTCTCTTCTCCAATTTAGGAGAGTAATAAGCACAATAAGAACTTTCTGGAAACTTCTGTCTTTAGACCTTAAAGGGAGTGCAGACAACATCAGTTTTCCCGGGTTATTTATCATAATCAGGCAAGCTCTATAATTCCTTTCAGGCCATTCCCCGAGGGACCTGTCTTGAGCTGTCCCCAGACACTGCTGGACTGTCCCTGTTTCCTCTCGTTGCAGTTACCCAACTGCCCATTTGTGAGGGATTTGCCCACAAGCTTGTTCATCTGCCCAAAAAAACACACTTGTTTTCTCCCTCTTGGAGTGTAAGATGAATGTCAAAATCCCATTTTTTATCAAAACGAGGGGTTCACTATAAATACACCCAGAGCTCCTCCACCTCAGGGTTAGGAGCGGGCTGGGCGGGTGGCCCGGCTGATCCATAGTGCCTTGTAGATGTCGGGGCTGTGGGAAGCCCAGGAAGGTCTGGAAGGTTTCGCCATCTCCGCTCACTGTGCAGTGCCTGGCCTGCTGCAGCGTTGAGAATGTTTTTGATTTGAGGCAGGGAGGAAACTCAAAAGCCAGACATCACGACAGACGTGGGTCTGGTTCTGAGACAGACGGGCTGCGCCTGGCCCCCTCCCTGCCTGGACGTCTTTATTGCTGAGCTGGGGCTGGAGGCCGCCAGCAGCCGGCTGATGGCAACAGCAGATGTGGCCGCGGTAGCAAGGGGGGCCTGGGGCCAGTGAGGAGCCACGAGTCCATGGTAGCAAAAGGAAGGTGGAGGACAGCAGGACAGGGAACACCGGCCAGGGCGGGGCGGGCGGGGCCCACAGAGGAAGGAGAGAACTCCCGGCGGGGCTCTACTGGGAGGGAAGCAGGAGTTGGGCTGTGGCACAGACAGGCCTGGGGTGGAGTCCTGGACCTGCCACGGAGGAGCTGGGCCAGCTGCTTAATTCTGCTGAGCCTCCCTTTTCCTTTGGTGTAGGAGAGACTAAGGTGGATTGTGGAGTTGCTGTGGGAAATGTCAGTTACTCCAAACACCTCCAACACTGCCTGGCACTGTTTCAGCAAGTAGAAACAACAATGGTTACTACCTGTGTGGTGTGACCCTCAGCAGTAATTTAATCTCTCTGAGCCTCAGTTTCCTCATCTTTAATATGAAAGCGATATGATATTATTACCTTTCTCACAGGATTCTTCCAAAGATTAAAGGAGATAATACAATCTGGCACAATAAATTCTGATTCCTTCCTACTCTCTACTCCCCTGCACCTCAGACATGTCCACATTGCTGCCTTCCCTTACCCTGGTGGCAAAGGAGGCTTCCCCTACCGAGGTGCCAGATGGTTGTAGTTAAGAAATTAAAAAATGAAAACGAAAATGGGGATTAAGTGAAGAGATACTAATAATGAAAGAGATGAGCAAAAGTAATGAAACATGAAGCTACATTTGCAAGAAGAAAACATGGTGTATTCCACAGCTATCAATAGTCAAGTCAGCCTGAGACAGTGGACAGAACTGGAACTTGGGTGGTTTCCAGCCGGGACTTTGTCTCTCTGTCTCCCTCTGTCTCTGCCTGTGTGTGTGTCTCTCTCTGTCTCAGTCTCTCTTCTCTCCGCCTCCCCTCCCCACCCCCAGGGACTTGAACAAACCACTTTATCCCTCTGCTGGACTAGAGCTCTGAGACCCCTTCCAGCATGACTGTCTCAGGGGAAGTATGAGAGACGGAGCTCAGCGCAGGCTGAGGAAATGAGGGCGGTTGCTAGTGTGGCAGGCATGGCTCAGCGGGGCAGGAGGAGCCTGCGAGGGATCTGCAGATGGAGACGACAGGCAAGCAGTGGACAGCAGTAAATGGAAGCACAGCAGCTCCCAGCACCCTTGCAGCACGCAGCTGCCCGCAGGAGAACTCATCTTCTTTTCCATAACATGGGTAGAGACCACTGGTAAGTATATAAAGATTCACTCACTGGAAGTTGTTAACACAGCCACACAGGATGGATGGAAATAAGAGTAGCATCTAGTTGGAGTTACTTGCCACTGCCCTAGAATGAGAGACTGAGCCCAGCACAGGGGTGGCTCTGCCACCTAGGAGCCGGGCCAGAGTCTCAAGTTAGCACCCTTGCCCTCCCTGCCTCCAGCACACACACCCTTCTCAGAGGCAGGTTAGGCTTGAAGTGTAGAAAATTACCCTGCACATAAGGAGGGTTTGGGGCACCAGCAGAAGCCCTGTCAAGAGCAGTCAGGATATTTACCCGTGGGAAAACAGAGTTGAAGTCCTGGCACTCTATCTGTTTTTCTCATCTGTAAAATGGTGTTAATACCTCCCCCACTCTCCTCACTGGGTTATCCTGAGGATTAGACAACACCAGGGATGTGAAAGCACTACTCAAACAAATATAAGGTGTGATTATTTGCCTGTAAAGATGGTGACTCACTTAGCTTGCATGAAAGGTCTTCCAGGCCCAGATGGAAGCAGATGAGAGGCCTGGCAGTTTAGCACATACATTGTGGTGAAAGCTCCCTGGGAGTGGCTCCTGACAGCTCTAGATCAATGGCTGTGAGCTTCTGCAATGAAAATAAAGTGGGTTTTTGAAAGCAGCATACCCAAAGAAAGGTTTGCCAAATAAAGCACGTATAGAGAGGCAGTAATCTTGTGTAAAAGCATTAATACCCTCAAGGCTTTGCTGAGAGAGATGTGTAGCCAGATCCTGGAGGACCACAAAGGAAATGAATAGGAGATATGCTATTCTCAAATATAAAGAAGTAAATGACAATTTACAAGTTACCTGTTTCCTCTCCTGTAAAGTAGGAATAATAGAATGCACCTCGTTGGTTTGTTGTGAGTCTTAAGAGGTAACCTCTGGAAGACATACTGCTTTACTCAACATGCCCCATAAATACAAGAATACTAAGTAATAGCTTCTCTAATGGGCAAAAGGTTAACATTTCCATAAAGTCCAAGTCAGAGGTCTGTTCTTTGAAAATGATATTTATTGTACATAAAATAAATTAATTACACTTTAAGCCAAAGCATGAGTGGCTTTTTAAAGTGCATCTGTGTAGGGGATTTGGCGGGTAGCCCCTGCATCTGTTCACTCTCTAGAAGATAGCGTTCTTGTATTTTAGCCACCCAGAGGCACGACTCAGCCAGGTATAAGAAGCAACCCAGTGTCATTGCCGTGAGCCATTTACACAAATCACACCAAAATCAATTGACACAGTTTTTTCTGTACCTGATGCACACAAAAACTACACAGTCTCACAATTAGTCCACGTCTGGGGTTGAAGAGTTTGAGAGACAAGCATTCAACACATCCCCAACTAAGCATACCCATCATGTCAGGAGGAACCAGCGCCTTCCTGCAGACCATGCAAACTTACAAATGTCTGTATACATAATATTTTGGCCCACAAACTTGACCTTTTGGCGGCGGGTGGTGGGGATATTTTCCTTGTTAAAGAAAGAAATCTGGGTATCCTTCAGGTTAGGAAGGCATTCTATAAGGAATCATGTTCCAGAGATGCAAATCACACTAAGACAAAAGCAATTCTTCCTCTTGGGGGGGGTTTTTACATATGTGTCTTTGGCATTAAAAACCAACCGTCTAGGTATAGTCTCCAAATACTTGGAATCACTTTTACATTGAGGAAAGTTACTCTATAGACAAAAGAGTCATGCTAATGTTTTTTTTTTTTTTTTTTTTTCTTCTGATCTGGGCAGTTATCCAGGTTTAAATGCTTCCAGCTCCTATCTTTACTTCCCCAGACTTACTGTCTAGCCAGTTAATTTCCCATTTTGTGCAACTACAAAGTCTCTCTGCATGGAGTTCTCTGCAGGTCAATTTTCCACTTGAGTGTGGTGAGCAGCACTGTTATTTATTCCAACTCTGTGCAGCTGGATCAACATATTATCAAGAAAGCTGAGGTGTGTGGGGATATAACTTGGGGGGGGGGGGGGAGGAAAAGAAAGAAGGGGCGGGAGGAGAAAAAAAAGAAAGCCTGTGAATGCTTAATCTGTTCTTTCATTCCCACCATAAATCACATCAATATATTTGGAGAAACTACAACTGACTATCATTTACAAGGTAGGTAAGAACAAAAACCAAAGCGATTATGCCCCCTTCCCCACTCCAAAGGAAAAGACAGAGAGTACATTTCACATATTCAGGGAGTGGCTCAGTGGCCTAGTTCAAGCCTCTTCAATTCTGTCCCCCTGCTCAGAACAGCACTTTTCTGCAGCAGTTCCATGGGCCCTCCTGGCCCCTCTGCTCCAGCCCTTGCTAGAACCATGAATTACTGCCAACATTCAATGTTCCTGCACTGGAAGAACCTCAGGCCCTCCTCCTAGGAAGACCAAACCCCCTTGAGTGCGCCTGCTTCAGACAGAGGTGACAGTCCTCACTTTGGCAGAGAGAGCTTGCTTGAACCTCCTCTTCAGGTCCTGCATGTTGGGTGACTTGGGCCTGGGAATTAGGGAAGTTCTCCGCTTCTCGGGTGTGCTGTTGGGCTGCTGCTTGTGACTCACTTCTTTGCACAGGACATGGAAAGCGTTGTAGACATCGTTGTAATTTTCACTGACAGACACTTCATAGAACAAGCAGCCCAACATGCTGGCCAGCTGCAGTCCAAGCTGAGGGTCAACCTGCTTGACGTGCAGCAGGTCAGCTTTGTTTGCCACAACCACCACAGGCAGCCGGGTGCCCAGGTGTAGCTGCAGGACATGCTGGTGGAGCTGGCCAATGAGTTCATAGCTCTTGTAGTCAGTGATGGAGAAAACGATCACTACAGCATCTGCCCAGCGAATGCACCGATTCAGCTGTTCGTTGCAGCTCAAGCTGTTCTCGTGGACCTGAAAGAGAGGGGTGATGGCATGGTGAATGGCAGTGAGTGCCGCTAACAGCCCTGGCTTGGCTGGATACCGAATTCAAAAGAGCCCTTCACAGTAACACTGGATTGCAGGCCATAAACAAGTTATATCCCCACACACCTCAGCTTTCTTGATAATATGTTGATCCAGCTGCACAGAGTTGGAATAAATAACAGTGCTGCTCACCACACTCAAGTGGAAAATTGACCTGCAGAGAACTCCATGCAGAGAGACTTTGTAGTTGCACAAAATGGGAAATTAACTGGCTAGACAGTAAGTCTGGGGAAGTAAAGATAGGAGCTGGAAGCATTTAAACCTGGATAACTGCCCAGATCAGAAGAAAAAAAAAAAAAAAAAAAAAAACATTAGCATGACTCTTTTGTCTATAGAGTAACTTTCCTCAATGTAAAAGTGATTCCAAGTATTTGGAGACTATACCTAGACGGTTGGTTTTTAATGCCAAAGACACATATGTAAAAACTGACCTTTTTAACCATAGCAAAGAAACTGCCATTTTCAAGTGTGTTTGGTTTGGTCTTTCCTGCTGTGTTGAGTCCTTCTAAGGCAAGATTTCTTGGCTTCTTAGCCAAATCTCCTGAAGTAAGCCAGGCTAAGCCTGACCAACAGCCAGATACAATTGAGGTGTCAAACAACATATAAAAGTCTAGACTTGACTCTCCAAATTTCTCGCCTCCTTCAGAATGAGGTACTTGAAGAACAACTGAACAATTCCACAGCCAAGCAGGCTCCCCTCTGAGCCGGGCACATATCTGAAAGCATCTCACCTGAATACCTGGAGTGTCTTGAACCTGAATAGCCAGGGTTTCACCTTCTATCTGGACTTGTCTGGTATAGAGATTACCTAAAAGGCAAAGAGAATAGATTATGTTCTTTTGTACAACCTTTAAAACATTGTGGGGTTTTTTTGTTAAGTTGGAAAAAAAAATGAATCCTGCACCAATGCACAAAAGGAAGCTATAGTTTATTTAATGGGCTTACTACCAATTTTTTAAAAAACCAACAGCAATTTTAACCCCATGTTAGTAGATTTATTACTAAAACCAGGGCAAAGTTTGCAAGTATTTTGGAAACTTATTTGTCCATTTTAAAAGGAGTTTACATTTCTAGAGTATTTCCTTGAAGCAAATTTTCTTACTCAGCATGTTTGGACTTTGTTTTATTTTAGCACTTAATCATTCTTTGACCAAGGCTACCATGACTTATCTTGAAATGGCTTATATAGTTCATTTCAAATAATCCCCAACAGGTACTTCATACGATGTACAGATTTAAGCAGTTTGTTAACAGAGCATAGGTAGAAAGCCCTTAAGTTTCCCCAGTGGCTATCCTTAATCATAGTGATTGAAATACTTGTCCTCTCATTTATTCAGGAACTCTCCTAAATTCTACTATCTGGTTATTTTTCCTTGTTAAGAAAAGAGAACTTTAGGTTTACAACTGCTCTCCTTTGGCCTTTGCTTTAAAAGGTCACCTCTAAAAGTCAGCCAGCAGAGAGGGAGAGGGGTTGGGGGAGGAGCTGGCGTCTTTTTTTATGACTTTTGCAGGAGTGTTTCGAAGGGAGAAGCTCTTGAGTACAAAGGGTGTTTCCAACTGGGGTCCCTATAGTTAAAACATACCAAGGGGAATACTTTCGGGCACTTGATAAAATGATGAATGGGCTTGGAATGGAATGAGGCCAGATGGCAGTTATGGGAGGGAGGTGGGGAAGCATGGAAGGGCATGTAAAGTTGGAAGTGGCGGGATCCTGATGCTCATACTGTCCTCTGAAGGACCTGCCTGGAAGACACTGAAAAATGGGAACGCAGTACTCCTGCAGACGGACAGCATGTTCCTCAAATGCATCTCCTCACCTGCATTTCTCTCATAGTCCCCGATGAATCGTTTGGTGAGGAACCGGACCACCAGAGCTGCGGGTCAGAAAAGGGAAGGGAACGAGGTTAGCCCTGGAAGTTAGATTGGTCTCTACCCACCCCCAGCCTGGAAAACAACTCTCCCAAAGAAAACCATAGACAGCAACCAAGTGAAATTCCTCCCCTGCAGCTCCTTGACCCTTCTTCCAGACACAACGGAGGGGCTAGAGGGCAGCGTGAGTTATGACTCTGTCCAGCTGGGAGGGTCGTTTGGCTCACGCTCTCCTCTGAGCCCGGCTGAGCCACACCTGAAGCCTTCCAGCAGACAGACGTCTTCCAAACCCTAAAGACCCCCAGGAGGGGTTACGTTCACTAACCCCCCTTTCTGTGCCAGGAGAAACCCCCTGAGGCTCAAAACCCCCAAAATTCTAATCTCAGGTGTGCCGGTGGTGCTGGAAAGTCACCCGACCATTCTGGACCCCAGTTTCCCTCACCTGTTGAAGCAGGGGGTGGAAGCGATGACGGCTACGGTCCCTCCCGAGGGAGGCAGCGGACCTTTAGGAGGGGGTTGAGCGGTCCAGCTGCAGCTCCCACGTCTCCCACGCCTCGTTTATCCGCAACTCCCAGCGGGGGTCGCTCACATCCAGCCCCAGAGCTAAACGGGACCCCGCCGAGCGCGAGGACTCACCGGTCTTGCCCACGCCGCTGGCGCCCACCACGGCGATCTTGACCAGGCGACGGCCCGCGGCCCCCAGGCAGCAATCGGCGGCGGCAGCGCTGCCCGGGGCAGGGTACTCGGCGATGGTGCACATGTTCTGAATGAGGCGCATCGCCGCTCCGGCCGGGGCTGCACCGCGCGGGACGGGTCGTGCGGGACGGAGGCAGCTCGCGCTGCGCGGGAGCGGGCTGTAGGACCGGGATGGGGGACTCCGCGGTATTAAAAGTCAATAATAATATGCACGGGAGCGGCCGGGCGCTGCAGCTCGTTAGGGCTCAGGCTCCAGGCCGGGACTGCACCCCGGCAGCGTGCGCGCTGTTTTGTCCGGGCTCGACCCCGCCCCCGCCTCCTGCAGCCAATCCCGGCGGGCCCTGAGCGAGGCCCCGCCCCCGGCGCCACTCCGCGCGCGCTGCGCCCCCTGGGGCTCCCGGAGCCGGCGCTTGGCCCAGCGAGGGGCGGGCAAAGTGGGGCAGGCGGCGGAGGGGAGCAACGTGCGGGCCGGGCCACGGCCGCCGACGGCGGGCACGGGGCAGATGCTGTGGCTGCGGGGTTGGGGGCGTCTCGGGTTCCGGGACGTAGGCTTGGCCGGGGGCCGCGTGGGGACGCCTACCTGCCGGCCCGAGCCGCCCAAAAACAGTTCCCGGGCAAATGTCCCCGCCCGGTCCCCCCAGTCCACCGCCCTCCCTCGGGGAACCTGCTGGGGGGCTGCCTCGAGGGCCTGAAGCGCCCGTTCCACTGCCCGGCTTCGTGCCTGGGCCCTTATAATTTGGGGTGATAGCACTGACTTGGGTGCATGCGGGGTGGCATCCCGGATCATAGGTTTGGCTACAATTGCAATCATTAATAAAGACCCCATCCCACTCTCCCCCATTCTCCCCCCAAAATGTGACATTTGACTGTGGGGCAAAACAATAGCACCCACTTCGCTCTAGACCCACGTTCTCTGGCTCTTTACCACAGCGCAGGCTCCAGCGAGCACACGCTGTCAGGCGCATGCACAGCACACCCAGAGGCAAACCAGGAGTAATTATAGAGCAAGTCACACCTCCTCCCAGAGCTACGAAGTGGAAAGAAAACAGCTACCGCAGCTACGGTGTCTGTGATATTGACTGGATTGGGCGGTAGCAACCTGAAAGGGCCTGCGCTTAGTCTCGGGTCATGAGGAACCACAGGAGTTAGTTAAGCGACTTGACGCCGAGGAGGATGTGGGCCATGCACTCATAAAATCCCAAGCTCCGCCCCTACATTTCTCATCAGGGAAATGCATCTTCATCGGCAGGCCAAATTCCTCCTCCAACCTGGAACTGAAGGCAAAATATGTCACCAGATACTCGGGCTGACCACTCCCCTGTCCCCATACCATCCCCCACCCCAACTCTTCCAAGCTTGTGGGCCCCCAAATGTCCCAGAGGCTTTTATGCTGGAGTATATGATGACAAATTCAGTGGCTTTGTGTCCACATCCACATGAAAGGTTGAGATGTAAAAGTAAAATAAACCAATTTCCTTATCTGTACATGTCAGGCATCTAGTTTAACTCCCCCTTTTACCCTGGACTTAACTGACCAGAAATTTGAGAGAATTTATTTATGATCCTGACGCAGTTCAGACTCTGAGATGAGCCCTCTTGTCTATAACGGTTTAGGTGTTTGCAGGAATTCAAGAGGAAATAGGTAATCTCAGGCTGCTGTAGTAGCAAGTCTTCGAGGATGGGGAACTTAATCAGCAAGGCCCACAGCCTTCACAGTAAACAGAGTACAAGATTGACTTCTAGGGAGATCATTAGAATGATGTGATTTCAGCCTTTCAGGAAGAAAAAGAGCATTTCCCATATGCACCATGTCTTTCTGCATGGTTTAAATCAAACTTGGGTTCTGCTGTTCTATAAAGTCAAACTTAGCAAATTTGATAAGTACAGGTAACCATGTACTTTTTAACCCCTCCCCCTCCAAAAAAAGCTGCAATTCTGTCATGCTTACATGGTAAAATAATCATGAGTCCAAAGTATTTCTTAACTGCTTTTTACACCCACACGCGCACGCACACACACACACACGACAAAAGTCGTCAAGGAGAATTTTGCTTTGAGTCATTTTAGCTTCTGGAGCTTGATTTTCATTACCATGAGCCCACACCAAACCTATGATTTTTCTGTCTGCAACACAAAGGCTGAATTTGGTATTCTTATTTTAGGTCTAAATGATCTGGCTATGTTTTAAAGAACACAGAAAAGAAAGAAACAAGAGAAAGATGGAGAAAGGAAAAGAGAGCTATTCAAACTCCGAACATCTAACATAGTCCACCCTACCCGACCTACCTCAGATGATGATGACACTGAGAGTTACCCCTTCTTGGAAATTCATAGAATTAATAAAAAGGAAGGAGACAGGGCAGGAAAAGTGATGTATATTGAGGACTTATTTTATCTCAGGCTGTGGGCAAAGGATTTTGCATAAAACAAAATTTTACCTTCACAACCGTCCTAAGAGATAGGTATTATCATAACTTCGTGTTGCAGTTGTCTACCGCTGCTTGGTAAACCACCCCAGACCTTAGTGGCTCACAGTTCTGTGTTGACTGGGCTCACCTGGGTGGTTCTGGCCCGGGGTCTCTCACGTTGTTGCAGTCAGATGGTGGCCAGGGCTGGCATCACCTGAAGTCCGGGCTGATAATCCAAGATGGCTTCTTCGCTCACATGTCTGCGTTCCAGCTGGAATGGCTGGACCAGCAGGGACTACATCTAAGGCTCCTTCACGGCATAGTGACTGACTTCCCTGTCAGGGGGCATTCTAAGACAGGAAGTGGAAGCTGCCACGGTGTCTCTTAAGGCCGGTGTGTGGAAATTGGCACAGCCCTGCTTCTGCCATGTTCTATTCGTCAAGCAGTCACAGAGCCCACCCAGATTAAAGGGTTAGGGACAGGGACATCAATCCCACCTCTAGATGCAAACAGTGTCAAAGAATTTGTGGCCAACTTTAATCCCCCACACTTCATGAGAAATGTTTCAAATGAGAAAACAAAGTGTCCGGTTAAAAACCTCCTCCAAGGTCACATATTTTATAAGGGACAGAATCAAAATCTGAAAAGGATCAATAACATTTCTGGTAGCCAGGATGTTCACAATGAAATGGTATCCTATGGTGCAATGCTACAAAGTTGTTTGAACTTTTCTTTCTCTGTCTCTGTGTCTCTGTCTCTGTCTCTGTCTTTCTCTTTGGTCAAGCTGAAAGACATGAGGATGGGAGATTGAAATAGACACTTAGGGATGAAAGAAAGAAATATTTTGCCATATTTCAATTTTGCCTCAGCATCTGGAGTTTTTATCACCTCTTTTGATCTTCAGAGCTGATCTTTGATCTGAGAGTTTCTAGAGACAATTCAGTCTCTGGAAGCCCAGAATATAAATTCAACACATATTTATTGAACATCTGGGCCTGGGTATACCAGGCACTGTGCTGGGTCTTGGGTCTACACTGGCAAACAAGAGAGACACCATCTTCGCCCTCACTGAAGTTACATCTAGAATGGGCGACAGAGAAGTGAACAAGCAATTTCAACACACTGAAAAAATGCTTTGATAGCAGAAATTCAGGAGTTATAGGAGCACACAGTAGGACTAAAAACCTGGATCGTGGTAGTCAAGGAAGAATGTGTAAAAGTTAGAGTGGCTGAGGAGTCGGAATGTTTGTGTGTCATATACAAGCATGTTGTATGTCTGTGCATGTATGTAGGAGCATGAAGTGGAGGCTAGAAGGTGGAAGGGCTGAGGTGGTTAGTTTGCAGAGGGAACAGCATTTGCCAGTAGACAGTAGGTGCTTAATAAATATTCATGGACTGTGAATAAAAGGATGAAAGCAAAAGCCTTCCACTGAGAGAATTAATTCAAGAAACAGAGAATAGTTCCCGAAGGGTGAGCAGAGACAAAAGTTCTGGTGATGTCTAAGGAGGGGCACACATATTGATGAAATAAGCCCAAGAAGTTGCTGTGGTCCTTCCTTCTTCCATGGGAACATGCCCCATGGAAGCCCAATGAACTGCTTATCTGCCCATGTCACCAAGGGTTGCTCCCAAATTGGCCCCCTCTGAACATCTAGGCCTTGGGAAAGAACCAAACTTTTTTTTTAAGACTTGTGTCAATTCTGCCTGTTTGGATCCAATAAATAGATGCTTCTTTAGCTATTTTAAGCAGAAACTGACTTAAGACAGGGAATTGCCTGCTTTTGATGTTGTTGGAAGGGCTACAGTAGTTGGCTCTAGGTTGGGCCTGCAGAAATGACTCCCAGAGCAGTGCTGCAGGACTAGCCTACCCAGGAGTTGCTACCACTTCCATGATCAGGGGAGTCCATTAGCTGCCTCTACTGCTGTCTCTCTAAACCCACAAAGCTAGAAAATGGATGTTGGAAAGTTGCTGCAGAAAAGCCCAATGTCTCCACAATAGTCCTTGGCCACAGAAAGCAACCACAAAGCAAAGAGATGCCTTTCTCCCTGGTTCTGCCTTGCGAGTCTTCTCTGAGCACATCTAATTAATGAAATTAATTTGTATCCACTACTCTAGCTGCAAGGGAGTCTGGGGAATGTTGTATTTAGCTTTCTAGTCTTGGCAATGCATGAAGACACACTAGAAATGGATAGAAAGGAAGCTGAGTTGGAGCCCACCAATTCCTCCACACCTCTCCAGCAGCCCCAAAACATGAAGGCCCAGAAAAGGACAGATCATGCCACACCAGCATTTAATTTTCAATTATAAAAGAGTATAATAAGGTTCTTTTTGAATTGATTGTGTTGAGAACATGTTCAAGAACACTATTTTCATTGCTTTTATGTAATATGTATTGACACTCATCTCTGCTTTTTGAACTGTTTTCCCACAGTCCAGCACAGGGAACATCTATTTTGACTTCACTTACCCATAATCCTTTTACTTTCTTTTAGTAAGAGCACCCCAATTTCCCTATGAAAATCTCCTCTAGTCCACTTTCAAGTTGTTCAGGTGGTGGTGGTGGGTGATCCCAATCTCTAATCCCAGGGGTGGGTGCCAGTCAGCCACAGAGATTTGTTCATAACTGGGCCATGAAGTTCCTCCCTGAGAGTTTTGCTGGGAAAGGATGCTTTGCCTGCACTAGTGTTAATCAGTGGTAGAAAGTGAGCCCACAGCTCTAGGCAGCCATCATGGCCACTTGTGGGGGAGTCCACCTGAGAATGAAGCCAACCCCAAAGAAAGAAAAGTTGAGAGGCAGAGGGAGCCAGGACCCTGATGGTATCTTTTCTGGCCCTGCATTTAGTCATGTCTGAACATCCAGATGTATCCCCAGTTACAGGAGTCAATACAGTCCCTTTTTAGTTTTGGCTGGCTTGCACTGGATCTCTGAACAAACCCTCATCCATCCTGGATTTAGTTTTGGCTGGCTTGCACTGGATCTCTGAACAAAACCCTCATCCTTGCACTGGATTTGTCCTGAACAAACCCTCATCCATCCTGCTTGCATGGAGTCATGTCTCCACATGTGGCACACTGAGATTGACCCCTAACACCAGCACCATCGCTCTCTGAGAATTCTGAAGCTCAGCCATTCCTTCCTCACTAGAAATCACAGCTATCAGGCAGTCACTTTCTTTTTATTTCCCCTTTGTGGACACCCTATCAGTGCTATCCTGCAATCTATAGAAACTAACATATGATTGAAAAAGACATTAGTACATCCACACAATGGAATATTATTCAGCACTAAGAAGAAATGAGCTATCAAGCCATGAAAAGACATCGAGAAAACATAAATGCATATTACTAGGTGAAACAAGCCAGTCTGAAAAAGCTACATAGTGTATGATTCCGACCATATGACACGCTGCAAATGATGAAATTATGAAGACAGTAAAAGGATCAGTGGTTGCCAAGGGTTAGCAGGGAGGGAGGGAAGAACAGGTGGAGCACAGAGGATTTTGAGGGCAGTGAAATTATTCCGTGTGATACTATAACGGTAGATACACATCATTATACATTTGTACATAGAATGTACACCCTAGTGTCAGCTATGGACTTTGGGTGATAGTGATGTGTCCATGTAGGTTCATCAGTTGTAACATATGTACCACTCTGGTGGGGGATGCTAATAATAGGGGAGGCTGCAGGGGGTGGGGGTGGAGCAGGAGGATATATGCGAATTCTCTGTACCTTTTGCTCAATTTTCCTGTGAACCTGAAACTGTTCTAAACAATAAAGTCTGTTTTTTTAGAAAATGGACATTATAGGACATCTAGTCCAACACCTCCTCTGAGTTTTCTAATCACTCTTACAATATACCTGCTAAGAAACTGTCCAACCTAATCTAGAATCCTTCCTGTGATGGGAACTCCCTACCATCCACAGCAGTACATTTGTACTGAGTGAATATCTCCTCTCCTACAGCCTCCTTCCAGAAGACAGACTTTGGCACGCTCACCAGCTTTCCACTGTCCCACTGGTTCTTTGCCTTTCACAGCAGTTTGGAAAGAACTGCTGAGGACAAAAGAAAGGTGGCTGCCTGCAACATGGGATTATAAAGGAACTGCAAACATGGGGGTGGCATGCTTCTTGCATCTGTGTGGAGGACGACTTGTAATAAGATTTTTTAACATTCAATTTTAAAAACTAAAGAGAACCATGGCTCAGAAACAGCCTCTGAATTAAAGAGGGGAGGAAATTTATTTTGAGCTGCTTATTTTCTAAGAGATCTCCGAGTGTGGAACTAGGGACAGGAGAGATATATAACTAAGCATCCAGGGACTCCATGCAATGTGCATTAGGTATCTTGTAGTCCTGTGCATTCCACTAGAGAGCTGTGCTGGTACATAGTAGGCGCTCAGTGGTTTTTTGCTGTTTTTGTTTTTGATTTGTTTTTGTCAGCCAGAATCACTAGATTTAACAAGCAAAGTAGGAGGGAAGGCAGATTAGAGGTCAATTAAATAAAAAGGACACACACACACACACACACACACACACACACATACATCTCTTGCCATTAGGAAGATCAACTCTAGACTAGCACACTTTAAGAAAAGTGAGATCTTTAAGTTCCAGGAGGGAGAGGATGGGCCTCCAGTGGGCCTTCCCTCCCCCTCCCACATACCTTGGCTGGTTTCTATGGTAGCAAAATGGCCCACATCCCCCCTTCCATGCTCTGGAAGAAAGAAGAACTAGTGTTCTACAGTTAGATTCCCCTACGACTCAATCAGATCCAATCTTTCTTATTCTGGAAGGTTTCTCCACCTACTTTCTCTATTTCAATGTAATATATAAACAAAAGGTGAAAATAATTCTTTTTTCATTTAGGGCAAAATCTGGGACTTTCCTCTGCTCTCCAGTGATTTGAGTCTTAATAGCCAAAGTCATTTTTCTGGGAACATGGGACACCTATTTGATAAGCGATTTGATGACAATAGCTCAGGATAAATTCAAGTTTTTAACTTTACTGGGAACAACTTGTGAATTTCTAGTGTGTTTTCATTGGGAGTAGGAAAAATCTCTGTGCCCATTTTCCCAAAACCTTTGGAACATTAAACGACATTAGGAACTGACATTATTATTAATAAAGCCATTGTTAGTTGTTCTCTTAGTTAAATGAAAGGTCTAATAATATTTCAAATTGATAGTGACAATGTTCTTTTGGACCATTTTCTTCCTTTTTCTAGTGGGAAGAATCCTACAAGCATGTTCATCTAGCCCTTCTGTCTCTAACCCATCGTTTGTCCAGAAAATAAAGGAGCAGGAAGAAAGAGTATCAGCCTTGATCCCACAGGAGTGAGTACTCTTGGGATATTTGGCAAGATTTTGTGATCAGAAGATATGCACAAGCAGAAAAGGTTTAGAGAGATTCAGACAATCGAACCAATTGTTTAACAGACCCCTTTGGTTTCAAATTCCTAAGTAGATGGGACACTCCTAATATTTGCCCTCTAACTGCCCTTGGGAGTGCAGAAAGGCTACCTAAGGAACTTCAGGCATCCTTTTTTGTTTTTGTACAGAAGATAGTGTCCTCTCCCTAAAGCCTCAGCTCCTTAGTATAATGTACTAACCCAAAAGGGAATCAAAGCTTTTCATAAATATCCACCTATGATACAGGACAAGAACAAGCTTCACTTTCCCCCATTCCTTGAGTCACTAGGAAAGTGAGGAATTAAGCCTTGCTTAGGGCCAAACCCACCGATTCTCATTGCTTTATCTGGCTCTCAAAATTAAAATAACCATCAAATACTTTCTAAGCCCTAATTAGTGCCACTGTCTCAGGCCATTCAATAGTGTCTAAAATATCACAGGTCAGAGAATGAATAAGCCCCAAATTAGCAAAGGTTATAAGTTATTTGGTTGGTACAGATGCAAATGGAGACATAATCAGTTCTTAAACAAGTATGAAATTCAGTTACCACCAAAAAACGTTTTCATGGTAACAATATTCTATGAATGTTTAGGATTTTCATCAAGACGATCACATTGTTAATATTTTTCCTTCTGATTAAAAAAGAACATGGGAACATCCAGACCGGGGATGGAAGCCAGCCCGGTGCCAAGGTGGGGCCCCGGGAGAAGGGGGCCATGAGCCCTCGCCCTGCCCCAGCCGCTGCCGCCACAGCATATCCAGGCCAGCGACGGAGCCAGCCCGATGCCCGGGATCCTGAGGAACAGGGCCGGGACAGCCTCGCCCCTCCCCACAACCAGACCCTGGAAGATACTTATTAACCACGTGTATGCCTTTGGGTGTGCGACTTATCTGCTCATGTCTTCAGCAGATTTCAGCTTAGGTTTTTCTAATTCATTTTTAAGAGTTCTTTTTGCAATAAGGATGATAATCTTTGTGTGTTTAAAAAAAAAAAGTAGAAAATAGAATAATGCTTACCAGAGGCTGGGAGCACGGGAGGGGGAGGGGAGGCGAAGATAAGGGGTAAACTAATGGGGACAAAACTATGGCATCTACCCTCAGTGAATCATTATGCAGGATATGCATGTATTGAAACAGCACTCTGTACCCCACAAAAATAAATATAAATAAAATTGAAAAAAACAAAAGAAAAGAAAACGGATAGCAGATGAGAAAATTTGATGTGATGGTTTTTAGGAAATGCACAGATGACTCATGTACTTGATTTGACAAGGGTACTGGTTTCTATATAAAGAAACAACTCAGCCTCAAGATAGAAGCTGCGCACAGCAGAATGCAGCTCATGGAGGAATCACGCATTCCACGCATCGGGAGTGTGAAGGTTGGTATGCTGGGACAGCTCTACTGGGAGTGCTGTGTGGAGCCCATTATTAATTATTAACAATTCATCTGGAATGGAAGGCTCTCCTCTCCAGGACCTTAAGTGCTGCAAGATAGGAAAACTCCAGTGTTGTTTAACTTGATTCTTAATTGACTTTAAATGTAAAAAACAACAACAAAACCTAACTTTTTTGCAAAGAATAGGTATTCCCATGCTAACAGGAAAATATATTTAGCTCAATGGTAAATAAATTATAACAGATTTTGTGCCATGCTATACGTTGACAATGCAATGAGATTCGTCACATGAAAGAGCCCAGTAAAATGTGAAAGTTTAATTTTTTATATATTCATAATGAGAGTGAAGCAAAGTGTTATTTTTCCAGCCTGGATTGTTCTTTGATGAGCTTTTGGGAGACAGTGTATTCATAACTCATCAAATCCTCTTTCAAATTCCTCATTACCTGGGCCTAGATGAGGCGATAGGTAGAAAGACCTCACTGAAGCCTTTCTTGTATTCATTTGCCAAAACACGCATTAGAGCCCAGAGCCAAGGAATTCCTCTGCTCCATGCTCCCAGGGAAGAGAAGGAATGATTACTTTTGGACAAGCTATTGCACTGGGTTATCAACCAGACACACTGTGATTTTAGGGCGAATGTGGCAGGCTTCCTGAGGCTACAGCACACACCAGGCCCTAGAACATTGTGGGGAACAATGTGCAGACTATTGTGCTGTCCAGCAGCAGGCTCCGGGGGCAGAGCCTGAGGAAGTTAGGACTGTGGCAGGGGATGGTGCAGGGAGCCAGGGCTGGAGGCATGGAGAGAGAGGTGGAGAGGGGAACACAGATAAAGGTCTTGGGGGTGAGACAGGCTCCAGGTTGACCCAGCCACTGGCTCAGTCTCGGTTCACTCTTTCCACTGATGCCAGTAGAAGAAGGAAAAGGGTGTGTTTGAAGTCTCAGGTGACTGCAAAGTTGAGAGGATGTGCAGACGATGGCCAACTAGGGTCTCAGGGAAGTACAATGAATTCTATTGGCCCAGAATGGGGGTTAAGACTAGAGAATGGCGGTGTGGTCATGAGGAAGGCATGACGAGAACAGAAGAGGCAGGGGACATCCACTAAAGATGCTTCTGCAAGAACCAAGGAATGGCTGAAATGGACGAGCAGGAGTACGGAGCGTGTGCATCAGGCAGCAACAGCCTCCATGAGGAAGGAGACACGGGGCGGGGGGCATCTCAGAGAGCCAAGGGGTGAGTTTATCTAGGATTTTGCTTCGTGGCTGATTCTGAAATCGAAGTGGAAAGTGAATCAAGGATGTCCATGAGGAGCCTCCCTGAAGGGGCATAGTGGTGAATATTCCCAAAGCTTTCCCGTGGGCCAGGCCCTGTGCTGCACGGCGAGTGTCCGCTGGCTGGGCGTCTCATCTAGGAGCGTCTGTGAACGGACACACATGCTGGACTGTGAGCTCACAAGGGCAAGGACTGTTACAATGTTTTCCGCATCTGCATTCTCTGTACCTAGCACGGGGCTGGCATATGTCAGACCCTCAATAATTAGTTGCTGGATAATGAGCAAGACCAGTTTCTATGCAAAGAACCAACAGATATGTTTTTCTATTGTTTACTGCCTCGTATGAATCTTATCCTGGCCTTTATGGGATTTCCACACCTTCCCCTACAATGACAACTAATATTCATTAAGCACATACTGTGTCCCAGGCACTGTTCTAAGTGCCCCATATGAATTGACTCATTCAATTCTTAGGACAAATCCACAAGACAAAGCCAATACTGTTGTCATCTCTGTTTAAGATGTGGAATCCAGACCCAGAAACGTTAGGCGGTTTGCCCAAGATGACACAGCCAGGAAGGGGAAAGGCAACATTTGAACCCAGACAGTCTGGCTCCAGAGACCCACATCTCGTGATCGGTGGCTCTTTTCTCAATAGGCCCTACTGTCTAGCTACCCGGGGCTAAGTCCCCTTTATCCTCAGCCTTGATCTCCCCTTTTATCTTTCTGTGACTTGCAGGTGGAGGAGGTTTGTACTTGGAATGGAATGTATAAAATGCGAGGATGAAGAGAGAGCAGGATGGGAAGAAGTCCGGAGTCCCGAGTGTGTGTGTGTGTGTGTGTGTGTGTGTGTGTGTGTGTGTGTGTGTGTGTGTGTTATGTCAGTGGCTGAAGTTGTTGATAATAACTTCTCACATATTTCCCCCTAGAGCTATGTGGATCTCAGCTACGGGACAGTGACTTGACCACGATGTTACCTCTGCCAATTTAGAGTCAGTGCATAGAAAGTTTAGGATGGGTTACCCAGAAAAGCAACACCCACCCAAGATTTTCAGCCTGTTCCAGTGGAGGAGGGGAAACGAGTATCATTTCTTGAATTTAACTTAAGCATTCAGTTCAACCGCCTCTTCGGTCTGCCCAGAAGTCCCGAGGCCTGAAAAAGAAACCACTCAGAATTGAGTCTGTGGAGTGGAATTCAATTTAACTCAAACCATAGCAAGGTCATCTGCAAGGTGCTTTGAAAAGGAAAAGTGGCATTTATCTATTTATTGGTGTTTTGCTTTTTCCACCTTCTGTCCTTCTATTACATAATGCCAGGCCCATTCAGAATAGGAATAATGCTGCGCAATAGGGCCAGTGCTCAATGGCGAGGAGCACATTTGCCGAACACTGGTGGCTGTTGACAAATGCCACAGCTCCACTTGAGTATTCAATCATCAACAGAACATTTGAATGCTTTGTATGTCCTGCCCATGTGACAATTATATGTGGGTAACAGGCTCCAGCAGGGGTTTGGAGGAAAGGATTCTATTTCTGTCTTGGACAGAAAGTTCATTCTGCTTCTCTAGTAAACATACTTACCCTCAATTGTCCTCATCAATGTGATGCTGAAAAGCTGAAAAAGTTGACGCCTTTTCTTTTTTTTCAATTTTATTTATATTTATTTTTGTGGGGTACAACGTGCTGTTTCAGTACATGCACATCCTGCACAATGATTCACTTAGGGCAGACAGCACAGTTTTGTCCCCATTAGGTCACCCTTGTCTTCACCCCCAACCCCACCCCTCCCAGCCTCTGGTAACCATTATTCTATTCTCTATGTTTTGTTTTTTTTTAAACACACAAAGAATAATATCCTTATTGCAAAAAAAAAAACTCTTAAAAATGAATTAGAAAAATCTAAGCTGAAATTTAATGAAGACATGAGCAGGTAAGTCACATACCTAAAGAAATACACGTGGTTAATAAGTACATTCTAAATTCTGGTTGCAGGTGGGGGCAAGGCTGTCCCGGCCCCCTTCTCTCAAGATCCCAGGCATCAGCCTGACTCCAATGCTGGCCTGGATGTGTGGCGGTGGCAGTGGCAGTGGGGGTGGAGCTAGGGCCCACGGCCCCCATCTCCTAGGACCCCCTAGGCATTGGGCTGGCTTCCATTGTTGGCCTAGATGTCTGGTTCTTTTTCAAATGTTAAAAACAGAAAGGCCTCCAAGGGAAGATACCAGAGAAATACCACATATTTAACTATGATGTAGGGTCAGTCAAGTTTATTTGTTTAAACCGCCATGTGTGTGTGAGCCGATATGAAGGTCACTGACATTTATGGTCTACAGAGGAAGGCAAGATTTACAGAGGAAAGAATGAATGATATGTTATGATCAACGAAAATAATGTGAATTTGTACTTAAGGAGAAAGAGGAAGATCAATAAGTGCTGGAGTGGCCGTAGGAAGCTTCTTGGAGGAGCTAGAAATTGAGCTGGACCTTGAAGGATGGATGACATTTGGATGAGAGGGTACATTTAAAGGAGGAACAGATGTGGCACGTGGACAGGGGTGGAAGAGGCTGCACTGACAGAAGAAATTTGTTAGGATGGAGTGAAACTCAGATTGTATGAGTAAGAGTTACCAGGTCATGGAAGGCCTTGGAAGCTAAAGGCAGGGCATTTAGACTTGAGTCTTGGTATTTGGTAGTAACCAAACTCAGAGGGAAACCCCAGGGTGCCAGCATGCATGGAAGGCTCTCATAGTAGCCAGCTGCCCCTTCTGGAGCCCACCAGCAAAAGAGGTGCACTCCAGAGTCTACTAAAACCAAAGGGTTAGAAGGACCAAAGGGATTAAGAGAAGAAACATTGTGACCATGGCTAATGTCAGAAATGGACCACAATTCAATTACTGACTCGAATTGGGGTCCATTCCTGACATTTCTTTTTTTCTGTAAAAAAATGAGGCAGCTACACCCACTGATCCTAGTGCCTTGATGTTCCAAGGACAGAAGTCCACATGTGGGATCCAGCAGGAGTAAAGGAGAGATGGGGTAAGGGGTGAAAGGCTGACCCTGGGTGGCCATGAATATGGAGAAAGAGGGTGAGGGCCAGGAACCCTAAAGAACTGGCTGCTTGAAAGAATTTGTCTAGAAGCTAGAATAAGCAGTCAAATGGCCTAAGTGGAAAGCGGATAGACACAGAATTAATCTAGAAGCTTATAGCATCCAGTCAGTATTTACAGAGGGCCTACTATGTGTCAGGTGCATATCAGGAAAAGGCAAACCAGAACAGACAACTTAGTGAAAAGGGTAACCGTGGGTGCCCAAGAAGAGAAGCCAAAGCATGTACGGCCAGGATTTCATTCATTCATGTATTTATTCATTCATCTGTCTATTCACCAAGAAAACATACTATATTAGTCTGTTTCTGTTGCTTATAACAAAATATCTAGAACTGGGTAATTTGTAAGAACAAAATTTATTGCTTACAGTTTCAGAGGCTGGGAAGTCCAAAGTCCAGGGAACACATCTGGCAAGGGTCTTCTTTGGTGGTGGCTTTATAGCAACATAGGGATCCTACATGGCAGAAAATGACAGAGCAGAGAGAGATAGTTCCTCATGCACTCTCCTTTTAAAGCCCTCAGAACCATGTGCCTGACCACAATTATTAATCCATTCATTAGGGCGTGGTCCTACAATCTAATCACCTCTTCAAGGCCCCACCTTCCAAACATCACAATAGGATTTCCCATCCTCTCAACACTGTCACACTGGGGACCAAGTTTCCAAATGGAACTTTGGGGGACACAATTTAAGCTTCAGTGAGTTTGGGGTGGGGGGAACATTCAATCTGCAGTATATACTGATTTGTCTAGTTCCAGGGGGACCCATTTACAATGTTTTCTATATAGGGGGCACCTCTGGAGTACCAGGTAGAATAAATATGAACAGCAGTTTGGAGCTGTGCATCAGGGTGGCCCAGATTGCATGCCCACTATGTGCCCCAGGCACTGTTGTAGGTGCAGATGAATACGCGTTCAGGGGTGAGTACAAGAGTAGGAACCAGCCAACCAGCCAAGGTTGCAGGTTGGAGGAGCATAGGAAGACAAAAGAGCAAGATGTGCATGCAGGAGGCCCCACACAAATCCTGCCAGACACCAGGGACTGGCCAGCTCTTGTTTGTGTCCTCTTGCTTCTGTCCTCCCACTTGGAACAGATGTGAGGAAAGTGGAAAGTGGCTCTTCCCATAGAGGTAAAAGTGAGAGCATTTACAGGCAGGTGCTGGACTGATGAAGCGTCTTCTACAAGGCCCCCATCGTGTCACCTTCCTTCTGTGATGAGAGGTCAGCCCTTTGGAGACAGACAGACATCCGAAATGGTTGAGAATGTGATTCTTGAGCCTATACCGTGGAAGAGAAATGAATGCCTTTACTCCCTCTGGAAGGCTGATGGTGGAGAGTAACTTCAAACCTGTGATGACACCTTTCTGCCTACCTCATTAAACACTTACTTGAGTGAGAAAGGTGAAGTCAATTAAAATGTATGAACTGGCTTGCCCTCATTTCTGCAAAACTTCGACTTTTCCTTCTCATTGGCTACATGATTTGCTGAATCTGAGCTAACAGGCGCATGCCTGGCACCCGGTGAGCACAAGCATGCTTTGAGGAAGTCAATACTAATGTCATACTGAAGGCTTATATGGTATTCAGCTGACCATAATGTCACAGCAGATGTCTAATTGCCTAAAAACATGGAAAGAAGTTTTCACAGAGAGTCTGAGTCAGCAATAACACTCTGCTCATAGTTGTCTCCCTGTCAAATATACATCTCTCAATCCTTGGGTCATTGTTAGAGACGGTGTCAGCCAAGGTGTCAGCCTCTGATGCTAAAGACTAATCCATGATGCCGTTAGCTAAGGGAGAAGGGTCTGTTTCAGCTAAGGAACAGAAGAGTAACAAGGCTGGTTGGAGTGGTTTTCATTTTACCCTGTAGAGAAGTGCATCTCTAGGGATGATAGGAAAAGAGTCTCTCTTCTTCTTAAATTAGTTAAACTACTTTCTGGCTTAAGGATCAAAATGGAATTTATAGGTTTGTTTAATGGGAAAATCTAAAAGTGGATTGGCAGGGTTGAGGCATGGCTGGGTGTACAGGCTCCAACAACATCCATAGGTCCATAGATCTCAGGCCTGCTTCTCATTTCTTGTCAGTCTTCATTCTCAGGCAGGCTCTGGCCAGTTGTCCCTGGAAGCTACAGGCTTACATCAGACTCACAGCTAGCAACTCCCAGACAAAGAAGACTTCTCTCCCAGCAGCTCCAACAAAAGTCCCAGAACTGAGTCTGATTGGCCTGGCTTGGATCACATGTCCATCCCAGAGCCAATCATCTTGGCCAAGAGGATAGAAAATGCTGATTGGCCAGGTCTAGATCACATGCCCAGACCTGGAGCAGATGGGTAAGGTCAGCCCATCTGAACTGCTTGGAGTAGGAATGAGAACAGGACAGTTATAAATGAAAAAACCGTACCATGCAGGTAAAAGAGCAGGTCTGCAAGGCATGCACCCCTACATGTGCACAGGAACAATCTCTTCTGGGGTCTTAATTGATTCACATGGAGCCCTGGCTCACAATATTGAGGGAGAACGGGGACTGCACAGACTGGGTATGCCACCCTGGAGCCCTCAGGAGCTTTCTGCTTCTCCTGCTCACATTTAGTGTGTCTCTGTGATCCACTAAAAGAACACAGAAAAATGAAATTTCAAAGGCTTTTCTAGCAGGGCTTTCACCTCCCGCAGCTGGCCCAGGTGCACCTGAAAATCAGCAGGTCACAGGGAGGTGCGGGCAGGGTGGGTGGAGATGTTTGTACCTCCAGGTCCGAGTTCCAGCTCTGCCTCTTGCTTCTCATGTGATTTGAGGTTAGTTAGCTTTTCTGAGATCTTGTTTCCTCTTGACAAGGCAGCAATTACTGTATACTCCCTATTTCAGTGACTATAATGAGGATGTGAACACTCAAAATTAGAAGAAATGTCTCGATGGATTATTATTAGTAATAATGATAGGTGCAAGTTACTGAGCTCCTACTCTGTGTCAGGTAATACATACATTATTCATATTACTTGCATTGTAGTGTTAAGAAAAATGGGTCCCAGAGAGGCTAAGTAAGGGATATAGCCACTGTCGCCCAGCTGGTAAACGGCAGAGCTAGGATTTGCACCCAGGTCTTTGTGGCCCCAAAGCCCACATTCCCTCACTGTGCTAAAGAGCTTCTGTGGCAGACAAAGTAGGCTGCCTCCAGAAGCCATCCCCGTTCCCCATCATCCTTTCTTCCTAATCAACAAGATCCTATTTGGTTCTGGGTGGAAATGTGCCCAGCCCTAAAGAATGCATCGTGATTGGTCTAAGCCAACCATAACTATCGCATTTCCCTTTTCTAAATATTTACTTTCCCATCCTTCCTTGCCACAGAAGTGACCGATGAGATATAAGGGGAAGTCTTCTGAGGGAGCTTTTGGAAAGTCCTTCTAGCTAAATAAAAAGAAATATAATTTTGTCCCTCTCCATATTTCCCCCCTTGGGACTCTGGTGTGAAGATAAATGACCGGAGCTATGGCAACCATCTTGTGACCGTAAGGATAAAAAGCCAACTTGAGGGCCGGCCCGTGGCTCACTTGGGAGAGTGTGGTGCTGATAACACCGAGGCCAAGGGTTAAGATCCCCTTACCGGTCATCTTTAAAAAAAAAAAAAAAAAAAAAAAATGTCTGGAGGGAGGTGATTCTTTGATTTTCTTTTCACTGGCTCAGGGGTATCAACAAAGAACCAGGCTTATGCTTTAAGGTGATTCTTTGATTTTCTTTTCACTGGCTCAGGGGTATCAACAAAGAACCAGGCTTATGCTTTAAGGTGATTCTTTGATTTTCTTTTCACTGGCTCAGGGGTATCAACAAAGAACCAGGCTTATGCTTTAAGGTGATTCTTTGATTTTCTTTTCACTGGCTCAGGGGTATCAACAAAGAACCAGCCTTATGCTTTACCATCAAGTTGGCTTGATCTTAACCCTTGACTTGGTGTTGTCAGCACCACGCTCACCCAGCGAGCGAACCGGCCATCCCTATATAGGATCCGAACCCTATATCCGAACCCTGGTGTTATCAGCACTGCACTCTCCCAAGTTATCAGCACCGCACTCTCCCAAGTGAGCCACGGGCCGGGCCGGCCCCCGTCCAGACATTTTGTAATCAAATAGTAATAAATGTTCTTTCATTTTAACTGATTGCTGCCGAGTGTAATCCAAACTGGTGCAGCCTCTAGTTTGAATTTGAATTTGACAACTGAAGTAATAACCAATAAAGCAGCAAGAGCAACATTGATATGACAGAGATCTGAGAGTAAAGAGACGTGGATTCTGGTCCCATCAGTAAGCTTGGCAACCTTGGGAAGTCCCTCTACCTCTCTGTACTTCAGTTTTCCCTTCTGTAAAATAAGACTGTTAGATTAGAACATTCCTAAGATCTTCTCGTGACCCTAATGTTCCCTGTTTCTGTGACTCTGCTGAACATGGGCTATTTGGGGCCCTGTAGGACATGGGATCTAACAGAAGAGAGGGAGGGGCATACTTAGGATTGTAAGTACTCCCTCCAGAGGACTTGGCCTGAAGGGACACACTGTAAAATTTGGCTTAGGGGTCTAAGACCTACTTGGCTGAGTTCACAAATCTGTTTTAACCAAGGGTGATATTTGGAATATTTTATCAACCTTCCAGTGAAAAACCTAAGCAATCAGAATGACAATCACAAAGGACCCTGGCTGCCATCCAGTGCACATAGGATGGACATCAGCCCTGACCGTGATGTGTGGCCTCCCCATCACTTCTGCCCTGCACTCCTGCTGAGGCTTATTTTCCATCATTGATTAAAATCTCCTGCCCCCACCATATCTACTGCTGCTGTTTGGACCCACCAGAGTCAGCTTGGTCTTGTGATTTGCCAGAAGAGTGACCTCCACCACCACAAGAGCCAGAATTTCTGCCTCCAACATTTTGGTTCTTTCCTGAAACATAATTGCCATAATTGTCAAAGGCATTGTAGCTTCCACCACCTCCATCGTTCCCACAGCATTTCACCTTCTCCACCACCACCATGTCCCATCTCTACCAGCTGCCACCAAAACCAATAAATTTTTTTACCTATCTGTAAAGTAGATTCCATCAAAATCAAATCTCGGCCACCACCAAAGAGCACACCTTGGGCAGATGAAGCTCTGGCCAACTCTCGGCTAGACAATGCTCCCACAACTTCACAGCTGTGGTACTTCAGTGGCCATTTGCACTGTGGTCTACCTGAACAATGATTGTATCCAGAGGGTCACCCTCACTGAAAGTTACTATGCCGCTCTCTCACCACTTCAGTCACTTCAATCCTTTCCTACTGCTCAAAATAACCTCTTGAGAGGTGGTATTCAATGTCTCTCTTAACCAAAGACCTTTTGCCCAGTTAAGTGGGTCTTTGAGATCCTTCTCTTGAGAGAGGCCTCTTTGACTCAGCCACAGCACCTCTCGTCCCTCCACATGGCCTTGCATCTGCGGTTGCTTCTATTTTTTCCGCAGTGGCATATGTGACAAATGCAATGTCAATGGAGTGCTTGGTGTTTGCCTCTCCCAATACCTCACACTTGGTGAACATTCCCCATTGCTCCAAATGGCTCCTCGGGCTCCCATTGGTCATCTCCAAGCTCAAGCCTCCAATGAGGAGCCTGTGTGGCTGTTTAATTTCAGCATGACAGCAGCAGGTGCAGACATTGCCATGACCCCTCTCAAGGGACATCCATAACAGGAAGGAGCCAACCAAGACACAGACCTCAAAACTCCTTATTTTATGCCCCAAGTCAGTGGACTGGTGAGACGTCCTTTTATTCTTTAGTGACAATCAGGTACTCGTTATGTTTCCCAGCAAGCTCAGATCTAAGATTCATGGTTAACTGAATGCATATGCCTTATCTTGACTATTCCGGTGTAACTATTTCATACCTTCATTGCTAAACCCTTGTTTTTTGTTGTTGTTGTTTTTGGTTTTTTGTGTTTTTTTAAGCCATTGTTTAGTGTATAGTTTCATTGCATCTGTTTTTTTTTTTTTTTTTTTTTCCTTTTTTTGTGTCCGGCAACGGATCGCAACCCTCAGTGTTGCGCCCAGACCGGACCGGGACCGGCAATGGGATCGCAACCCTCCGCGCTGCACCCGCACCTCGCTCAGCCAGTGAGCGGGAACCGGTCCATATGTGGGATCCGAACCCTCGGCGGGAGCGCCACCACACTCCCAAGCGGCGCACTGTAGCAGTGCGCCACCAGGCCGGCCCCATTGCATCTGTTTTTTATAAACCAATTTCAATTCCCAACATATATGAGTAGTTGAAGGAATAAATAGGAAATATTTACAAATCCTGAAGAAACATAAAACACAAACCACACTCACATTTATGTTGTGGGATTGAGTGTGGTCGATTTAATAAAATGACAGTTCAAGTGTTGATTAAGGTTAAGATTTAGAGTTAGGAAGCCAAAAGGTTTGGAATAGCAATATCCTTCCTCATACCTTGGCTGGAAAACATTCCCTCATCTAGGACAACAGTGCCTGTGAGGACCCCACACTCTGACGAGGGAGGGCACCTCCAGGACAACATCGTAAGACACAGGAAACTGCCTTGCTGCCATGAATGGGTCTTGGGGAGTAAGACTATTTGTGGCAGACACTATTATCTGTCTAATCCGACAGCCAATCCCAACTCCCTGGCCCTTGTTGCTTCTGTTACAGAAGCAAAAAAAGGTAAAATCTCCTTTCCCAGCCTCCACTGCAGTGAGGTAGATTGTAACACAATTTTGGCCAATGAAATAGAGGACTGGAGGTTTGTTGAGAGTTTCAAGAAAACCCTTAGGTTTGGTGCAGCTGGCACTGCTCTTTTCTCGTAATGGCGGGAGATCAGCACAGGGACACCAAAGCCAGCAGGAGGGTGGGTGTGGTAGGGGGCGTGTGGTAGCTCTCCTCTGATGCCCCGTTCTCTCGGTGAAGTGGAAAGCCAGCTCAGCAGCTGAGCTGAGGACAGGGAAGGAGGTGTTGGGGCATTGAGGAGGGAGGACACAGTCACAGGGGAGGTGGGGGGAGGTAAATAAACTAGGGACACAGACCAGGATTACTGGGCAGGCTCAGGACCGATGTGAGGTTAGTGGTCAAGAAAATGAAATGAGACTAGGCAGCAAGTTGAGTGTTCTTCTGCAATCTTATACATGGGCCTGCATGCAGGCACAGAACAGGTTTAACTACAGTTCACGTCTCCCAGGCAAGTGCAGTGAAGAGAGAGAGAGATACAGAGGTCAAGGGTCTTTGCAAGGAAGTGGCTGTAGACATGGACCGTGGGATGGAGGGAAGTGAGACAAGGAGGTGAGTGGGGACAGTAAAGTCAACAGGGTCTTCTACCCGCTGGGGCTGAAGAATGGTCTGGGCTGAGCTGCTAGAAGACACGAGCTGGGAAAGTGGAGGATGCTTGTCAGCGGGGGATGTTTGAAATTGAGGTGAAGGAGGAGGTGCAATTGTTGGTCGTGATCAAATTATGATAAAGAGGCACTATCCGAGCAGAAAACGGGGTAAAGAGATACACAATACACTCCTCACTTCCCTGAACTGACGTAACAGACCTGAGGCCTGAATCCCCCAAAGTGCTGTCTTTCCATTTGCCACCAAACTGACCCATTTGGGCCATTAACCGGAAGCCTTTCTCCATGCAGCAGACAATAAGACCCACCTGCGCTTCATCCCCTCCTTTCTCCCCTCCCTAATCCCTATCAACAAACTCCAAGCAAGAGCTCAGTTCAGGAGGAACCTCAGCACCAGACAGAGAAGAAGACAGGTCCCTGGGGCAGGAGGAACGTGGGAGCAGTGGTGGCCCTGGTGGAAATGGCAGCTTAGTCTCAGAACCAGATGAGGGCTTAGCAGTTAGAAGTGGTTGCAAGACTGGGTGAAGCCAGGCTGTCAGGAGGCAGGGGTGTGCCCTGGGCCTGAGAATTTTTCTTCTTTGCTTGGCCTAGGGAAAGTCCCCAGCTGGAGGTGAAAGTAAAAGCTGTAAGCTTAGAGGACACAGGGCTGAGGGCCAAGCAAGACACGGTGTTTACAGTGTCAGGATCTCACAGCTGGAAAGGACTTTACAGAGCATCAGTTAAGGATAGATGCAGCTGCACATGACAGATGTCTTGGGGTAGATGTCTCAGGGGGCCCAGGTAGGCAGTCACAGTTGCCCCACAGTGCTGTCAGGGCCCAGGTTTCATTTTCTTGCTCACCACCCTACTTGTGACTCCTCTGCTAGTGATGTTCTTTTGGACAAGCTGCTCAATCTTTCTGAGGCTCAGTTTTCTCATCTGAAAAATGGGACCGATTGCAGTATCTACTTCGAGACTCATGAGCAGATTAACTAAGGTATATGAAAAGTGCTTTGCACCCGTGTCAACACAATAAACCTAGCTGTTACTTGTTTCGTTCAGGACTATAGTAGGAGCTTAATGAATATTTGTAGAATGAAGAATTAATTATTTTCATTATCCTTGTTGCCATAAAGTACCCACACGTTACATCTAGAGCCCACTCCATGTACACAGCACCCAGGAAGAGCCCAGTTGGCTCTTTATTTGTGGACAACCAGTTGCCCAAATTGGAAGCGAGCTGGGGGGCAGTTGCCGAAGGGCAGCGGATGGGGGGACAGCCCAGGTCGCCCGGCAGAGCCCGGCCCGCCGCCCGCGCCAGACCAGACGCTGCTAATGGCTTTTGTTCGTCTGCCAGACGCTCCCGTCGCTGTGTCCCCTGGGAAGAAAGAGCAGATGTGACTGAGTCCTCCGGAGGCTGGGGGCTCGGAAGGGGGGCTCGGAGACAGCCCGGGGGGCGCTGGCCTTTCTTTGCACCCCGCCGCCTCTGCATGTGCAGCCCTGGCTTCAGGTCGCCTGCGTGTCCTTTCCTCCGGAGGCACTGTGGCGAGAAAGCTCACAGAAGTCAAAACAAGCCTGGTGATATGAAAACCATATGAAAACTTGGCGGGACCCCATTTCAGACTAATGGGCCTCCCAGACATCAGCGACCCACAGACACGGCCCTTTGTGAGGTCGCGTGCCCCGGCTCCCCAGCTCATTCCACTGAGACAAAATTTAAAAAGAAAGAGCGACAGGAAGGCGGCCAGTCTCTTCCGTCATCCGTGGGCTCCAAGGGGCTTAGAAACGGTGATGTCGGCCCTTTAAGGGATGAGCGTGTACTGAGTGCTTACTACCTGCCCGGCTCATTCACAGCGTTCTCACTTCTCTCACCTGATCCCCGCTTCAAAGCTGGGGTCGCTGAGGCTGATGGAGGTCAAGTAGCCCAGGTTGCACGGCTCAGGAGAGGGAACCGCCAGCTGGGGTCTTGTGCAAGCCCATCTGGCTGAAAACCTCGACCTTTGGTTATTCCGGAGCTGCCTCCCAGATGACCTTTTGATTATTTCAAACAAATTCACCAACATTCAAATTTTTGCCTCAAGGCTTAGCTTTCAAAGGAAGATGTTTCCCATTGTGGAGAGAAATTGAGACGCAACTTTTCCTTCATGATGTATTTATTGCATCTTTGGACAATACTCCAACATGCCCATTGTTATTTATACCTGAAATTACTGTGTTTCAAAGTCTGTTGCGTGTGGAGAGAGACTGTTTTCCAGAGCCATCATTATTGTGGTGCTAAAATTAAGTGTTCTTTTACAGCAACTTAAAAAAAAAAAAAAAAACTAAATCACAAAGTGAGATTAATGGCTGTGTAAGTATGTGGCCTTGCTATTTTGGCTCCCAAAAACCAAAAAAAAAAAAAACAAGCTCAGTTTGAAAATACATATGCAGACTACAATCTGTCAATAGTCTACAATTACATGCACATCCAAAATATATCTTCTTGGGAAGCTTTCTGAAAAATAGCCTGAAGATCATTTAAATCCACTTTAAAACTTGATAAACTTTTGTACGTCCAGAACCCAGGTGTTCTGCATTGCTTTCTTTTTTGGACTTTTGGGGCAGCAGCCTAGATCCTGCTGCTAGAAGCTGCCTGGGTCCCTTCCAGAGCCCTGATCTTTTTAGGAGACATGAGGAGATCTGCATCAACTTCCTTATGAAGGGTTCTCCCACTTAGCTGGGATGAGGGGAAGGCAAAGAACTGCAGGATAGGGGCCACAGCAACCCGAGCAAAGGGGGAGGCGGAACACCCTAATTCCCCATCCACAGGAGCCTGGTTAAATGGATCACTCCACACTCACATTCAGACAAAGGGGATACTATGCAACTGGTAAGAAGAATGAGCTGGATCTACAGGGATGGATAAGGAGCCACCTTTTCATTGTCAATTTTCTTTTTGATTTACAGCAAATCTTTTCAATGTAAAATGTTTTAAAGTGCAGACCAGGGCATGTGCACAACACATACAGTTTAAGTGCAACAGCAGGTACTGTTGTTGTTTTAAATTTGGAGTTATCTGTATCTATAGCTTTCTCTTGCTCTCTGTTTGTGTGTATCTATCAAATATCTATATCTATGAATGAATGTACTTAAATATCTCTAGAGTGGTACACGATAAATTGGTAACAGAGATTGTTTCTGGGGAGGAAAACTAATAGTGTGCAGGTCAAAGGTAAAAAGAACATTTACTTTTCACTATATATCCATTTATAATGTTTGAATTTTTAAACTTTTAAAAAATAATTTTTTCCATAGCCAACACTGATGTAGCACATATTACATACCAGGTACTGTTCTGAGCCCTTCGTATGTATAAACTCATTTAATCCTCACCAAACCCTAAAAAGTGGGAACTATTATTATAACCATTCTACAGATAAGAAAACTGAGGTACAGAGAAGTTATACCTCTAGCATCTGAACCCAAGAACAAAGGCTCCAAAATCCAAAAACATATGCATGTACTGCTTTTAAAGAATGAAGACAGTTTTTTTAAATGTGGAGGGAAGTTATTGCAGCCATCTTTGACCATGAGGGTAACACTGTCGCTGGGTCTGTGATTGCCAGCTATTTCTAAGTAAGGGGTGGGAGAAATGGGGTTTGGAGGGAGGTGGGGCTGGTCAGTTCTGTGTACCCAGTGCCTGGGTTTCCCAGCTCCTCAAGTAAGAAGCTAGGGATTTCATTCTTTGGCAGCTATTGATCCCTGTTATTCTATTGCTAACTTTAAAATACATAAATTAGCTGGCTGGTTAGCTCGGTTGGTTAGAATGTGGTGCTGTTAACACCAAGGTCCGAGATTCTATCCCTGTACCAGCCAGCTGCCCAGAAAAAAAAAATGTATAAATTAGATCTTGCTTTTAGTCTCCATTATGTGATTTTGCAACCCTTGTTAGATGTAGTTAGCATACCCAGGGGTAGAAATCAAATGATAGCCTCTCCTGGTCTCTTGGATGCATGGAAATTGAAACCCCTCTCACCATCATTTTCCTTACCAAATTAAAGAAGCACATTGTGTTGTCTAAATGGGCCCAGGCTACAGAGAGAATGGCTTTCTCTCCAAAGTCACCGTAACCCTGAATCAAGTTTGGCTCACCGGCCATCTGGCTGCAAACTCCACAGTACTCTACTTATATTCAAAGCAGTACTAATTGCCTTGTTAACAGAGCTCCTCTCAGGAGAATGAAATTCAAGCAGAGGAATATCAAAGCGTGATTTCAGGAGAATTGGGTTGATCCAGGAACTGATAGCATTTCCAGCAACCAAGTCTCAGAAGGCCCACAGAGCAAATAAAGAACATTTTAATGGTATTGTCAGGAGGATATGGCTTGTCAAGGCAGATTTGCAAACAGGAAAGGGGGCAGAGACCATTCTTGTCTAGACATCTGATTAGTGGGAAATTGTAGGATTATGAGGAGTGTGGATTTTTCTGGCTGCCATTTCTGAGAAGGTCAGGATTTCTGTGCAAAGGTCTGGATGAGAGAAATATTGGTATCCGGTAGAAAATGCTGACTGGTTCTCATCCTCTCTTTGGCCCCAGCAGCAATTCCAGACCAAGAGAATATATTAGTAGATATATTAGTAGATTGAAACCTGCTGCTGCTGTTTGGCATGCTGGGCAGTTGACCGGGAGAGTCGGGGGCTTAGACATGGAAGAGCATCGCTGCTGGAAGAGGCAGCTCTGGAGCCGCCCCGCTTCCTGCCTGTTGCTTTTCACTCCCGATTTGCTTTCTGATCATGCTCTTAGCTGTTGAGATCTCTGTTCTGCTTAAATAACAGTCCACCCATGGTCCCCTACCCCACCCAGGACACTACTGAAACTACAGCACTTTGGGGGTGGGAGTTATGGATGGGAGGAGGGAAAAGACAAATAATTCTTTCTTGGATGGCTGTGAAGCCAGGTGAACTTGGAGTAGGTGTGGAATGATCCCGTGGGCTCAGGTAATGGGTGGGGCTCTGGAGGCGACAGGTGGGTTCCAAAAGGAAATGAGCTCATAGGCAGGGAACTTGAGATTCTAGGGTAGTTTCCTCATCTCACAAGTGAAGAAATTAATATAGTTATCCCCATCCCTGTCCCACCCGAGTTCTTTCTGTTCAGTGCTGCTGGCCATTACTGTCTACAGCCCTGGGATGCATATTTTCACCATGACCTAAGACAGGGCACAGCCAGGCACCGTCTGTGAGGAAGTCACAGCCTGGCTCTATGACAGAAACAGGCACTACAGCGAATGCAGTAGCTGGGGTTAAAAAGTGCAAAGGGTAATTATATCGGTCTGAGTCCAACTAGGAAAACAGAAACCATTTTGTATTTAAAAGAGAGAATTTGTTCTAGGAAATTTGTTACAGGGGTGATTGAGAAACTGAGATGCCAAACAGGGGATGGTGGGACAACCTGAAATTGGCAACAGCAGGGATACCTCAAGGCCAGGGAGACAGAGGAAGGAGATAGAATAACCAGAGCAGAGGCATCAGAAACCAGATGGAAGCCATAACCTGAGTGGACCTATCTGGTGGGAGCTGGGGCCATACGCCATGCAGAAGACACCATCCACAGGGACGGAAAGGGAAAAGAACTATCTTGGCTTTTCTCCTTCGTCCTGCCCTCCACATGCCTGTCAGTGCCCCCCATTGGCTGAGCCAAACAGGAAGTGAGCTGGTGCAGGAGTTGGCGAACAGCCTTATGGGGCAGACTAGGGGAAGGGCAAGTTCGGGCAGTGGGACAGAGTAATCAGGTCAGATATTCTAATAAAACACTCTCCTAGCATCCTATGCTTTTCCTTCTGCACCAACCAGAAGTAAATCCAGAATAAAATACTTGTGTGATTATTATTTTAATGTCTCTTTCACCTTCCCCCACCACCCCCAACCCTGCAAACTCTAGGCCCCAGTATCCAGCACAGTAAGTGGTCCCTCGTAGATTCTTTAAAAGTGTTGTTGAAAATAATTGAATAAATGAATCAATGGGTACTACCAATCTTGCCAGCAATTGGTTCTCAGAGCAAGATGTGTAGGATTTTACATATAGGGGAAGTAGCACTTATATGCACTGCAAGCTTCATCAGGACTAGGACGTCACCCAGCCCGTTGGGTTGCATTCCCGAGAGCTCGACTTCAAGTAGCTTCAGCGGGATTTTAGACTTGAAACAGATGTTCCTCCATTACCAGGACAGATTTTTGCCACTTGATAAATATGAATTTATTTTGTACACCATAAAATGGCATATTAATGTCAGAGATTATAGTAATAATTATCGCGTTTTACATGAGCAAGTCCCCCTTCTGCATCTGCTTAGAGTGGCAGAGAAAAATTTTAGGGCTCCTTTTTAAGACCTGTTAACATCTAGGCACAGACAGAATTTTCAGGTCACAATTGAAGCCATTTAATCACAGGAAGAAGTAATGAAGGATAAAATGAGAAACTGTATAAAGATTCAAAGAGAAAAGAAAAGACAGCATGGAGTAGATTACACATTCTCAGGAAAAGAGGAGGCAAAGTGGGACCAGGTGGGAGCGGAATGGGGAGGCTGTGACTGCAGTCGGTGCTGACAGCTGGGTCATCGGAAGTCCAGGAGGAGGTTGGCCAACAGGCACAAAGTTCAATTAGGAGAAATAAGTTCTGATTGGTCCAAAGTAGGGCAACTATGGTTAACAGTTACACTTTGTGTATTACGTAATAGCTAGAGGAAAGGCTTTTGAATGTATTCGCTAAAAAGAAATGATAAATGCATGAAGTGACGGATACATTAACTACCCTAACCTGAACATTATGAAGCATATGTATATATCAAAACTTCAGATTGTACCCCATAAGTACATATAACAGTGTGTCAATTAAAATTAAAAAAGAAGAAGAAGCCTATGAGAAGTGAATAAAGCAAATGCCAATTAGGGCAAAAGCACAGTGGCTTCACTGGGTAAATTTTCTTAGACCATAAGGTGACTAGCAAGTTGATAACTGCAGCAAACCACCACCACATCAGTAACTAGCATCTGTTTACTGCTCACAAGTGCCAAGGATTCAGTTCAGCATTAATTCTCTGGGAAACCCTGTGAAGTAGATACTATTATTTCCCCGTTTTATTTGTAGGAATCCAGTAGATATCTGGAGTGGGGTGGGGGTGGGGGGGTTTGTTTGGACTTTGCAGCATCTATACCCCTTCCTAACCATGCTCTGGTTTTCTTTTGAGGAATGTAGTAACCGGTTTCTAAGATGGCCCCAGTGATCCTCACCTTCTGGTATTAACAGACTTTATAATCCCCCCCACACTGAATGGGATTGACCTGCATAACCAAAAAGAAACTGTAGAAATAGCAGTGTATGTCATAAAAGACAGGGCAGCACCCACCTTGCTGTCTTTTGGATCACTTGCCCTGGGCTGCCATATTGTGAGGGACTCAAAGAGCCCCATGGAAAGGTCCAAGAGGTGAGGAACTGAGGCCTCCTGCCAACAGCTGGCACCAACTTGCCAGCCATGTGAGTGAGACATCTTAGAAGCAGATCTTCCAGCCCCAGTCAAGCCTTCGGGTTGGCAGCCCTGGCTGACAGTGGACAGCAACCTCAGGAGAGACCCAAATCCAGAATCACCCAGCCAAGCTGCTCCTGTATTTCTGACCCACAGAAACTGCGTGAGATAATCAATGTTTGTTGTTTTCTTTAGCCACTAGATTTGGGGGTAATTTGTTTCACAGCAATAGACAACAAGGACAAGGAGTCACTCTTCTTCATTTGATCCAAAGGGGAGGCATGTGACCTGAGCTAGACCAGTCCAACACTCTGCGGCTGGAATTTACACAGAGTGAAATGGCTGTGGCTTATTCATCCTGATGAGACTCTTTCTGCTAATGACTTTTCCTATTGCTGTTCTTTCCCAGCTCTCTGGAGTACCTTGGTACCCGCCTGTTTTGGAGACTGGTTCCCCTGGCTTCTCATCAATTATTTAATACACTTTCTTTTGCTTCGATTAAGCACAAACTCTGAAGTGAGAAAACTGGGTTCAAATCCCAGTTCCATCACCAACTAATTCTGCCATCTTGGGCAAGTTGCTTAAGGTCCTTGTACCTCTATTTCCTCCTCTGTAAAAATATGTATTATCGTAATAGGACGTACTATTACCCACTTCACAGGGTTATTGGGGGAATTAAGTTAATATACAAAGGGACTTCAAAATGTTCATGGAAAAATGGAATTAAAAGATAAAAATAAAAAATGCAAACTTTGGGCCGGCCCGGTGGCGCACTGGATAGTGCGCCACTTGGGAAGCGCGGCGGTGCTCCCGCCCGAGGGTTCGGATCCCACATACAGACCGGTTCCCGCTCACTGGCTGAGCGAGGCGCGGGAGCAGCACCGAGGGTTGCAATCCCGTTGCCAGTCCCGGGTCCGGTACCGGGGCAACACTGAGGGTTGCGATCCGTTGCCGGACACGGAAAAAGACAAAAGACAAAAAAAAAAAAAAAAAGAGCAATCTTGGGCCCGGCGGGGGGGCGCAGGGGATGGTGCGCCACTTGGGAAGCGCGGCGGTGCTCCCGCCCGAGGGTTCGGATCCCACATACAGACCGGTTCCCGCTCACTGGCTGAGCGAGGCGCGGGAGCAGCACCGAGGGTTGCAATCCCGTTGCCAGTCCCGGGTCCGGTACCGGGGCAACACTGAGGGTTGCGATCCGTTGCCGGACACGGAAAAAGACAAAAGACAAAAAAAAAAAAAAAAAAAAAAAAAAAAAAAAAATGCAAACTTTATTTCTTAACATAAGCTCCATCAAGTTCAAAACACTTTTGTAAGTGATGATACCAGCCATTTAGCTCATCCCTAAAGAACTGAGGGCCCCAGGAATTTAATCTTGTCAATGCAGTCTTTTTTCCATTATTAACTGAAGAAAAAATGGGTGCCCCTCAAAGACTTTTTAAGACTAGAAAAACAAAAAAAGACAGAAGAAGCCAAATCAGAACTGTAGGGTGGATGCCTAATGATTTCCCACTGAAACTCACGAAATTGCCCTGGTTTATTGAGAAGAATGAGCAGGAACATTTTCGTGATGGAGAAGGACTCTAGTGAAGCCCTCCTGGGCATTTTTCTGCTAAAGCTCTGGCTTCCTTTCTCAAAACACTCTAACAATAAGCAGATGTTACTGTTTTTGGCCCTCCAGAAAGTCAACAAGAAAAATGCCTCCGCATCCCAAAACACTGTCACCATAACCTATGCTCTTGACTGGTCAGCTTTTGTCTTGACTGGACCACTTCCACCTCTTGGTAGCCATGGCTTTGATTGTGCGTTGTCTTCAGGATCATACTGGTAAAGCTGTGTTTCATCTCCTGTTACAATTCTTCAAGGAAATGCTTCAGGATCTTGATCCCATTTGTTTAATGGAAACATGGAAAGCTCTGCTCTTGACTGCAACCGATCTGGGCACAACAGCTTCGGCACCCATTAAGCAGAAAGTTTATTCAACTTTGATTTTCCAGTTATAATTGTGTAACCTGGACCAGTCGAGATGTCTGTGGTGTTGGCTGTTGTTCCTGCTGTTGATCATTGGTCCTCTTCCATTAAGGGCAAAAACAAGACTAACTTGTTCCTCACAAATTGATCTCAATGGTCTGCTGCTGTGGGATTCATCTTCAGCATTGTCCAACCCCTTCTTAAAATGAGTTATCCACTTGTAAGCTGCATTGTCCCCACAAATTTTCATAAAGCATCAATGATTTCACTATTCTTCCACCCAAGCTTCACCATAAATTTAATGTTCTGGCTTCAATTTTAGCAAAATTCATGTTGCTCTGATAGGGTCTCTTTTTAAACTGATGTCTCATCTTTCTTAGTGTTTCAAACTAAATTCTGTTCAGACATGCTAGAACAAGTTAAAATGAGTTTATTTTGGTGCAAAAAAAATTGCAATCCACAGTTTTTTCATAATACTCATTTTCCATGACCTATTTGAAGACCCCTGTATATCAAGCACTCAGAACAGGGCAAGCACCTGGAAAACAGTGTTAAGCAGTTGCTATTATTAAAACCACAGAACATTCACTGACCAGAAACCGAGCCCAGGGAGGTACCTACGTCACTCCTAGTCAATAGTGCAGAACCTCCAAGATTTGAGCCCCACCTGGATTGTCTGTTTCCACATCTCCAGACCTTTAATCACTCCTGGGTGATAGCAGTACAGCCTTGCTGGAGCACAGACCTAAAATACCCTGGTTAAATTATGCAAAAGTAACCTTTAGCATGAGTTAGGCAATGGCTTTCAGCTTGCTTTGGCAAGGTTACAGCCCAGAAAAAAAAAAAAGGTAACTTTTCCCCTTGCCTGTGGCCATTCCTGTCTCTATCATACATTCTGATCTCTCACTCCAACAAGGAAGAACAGCCTCACCTGAGTGCTTCTACCTCTTACCTTTCCTCATCTACCTAGTTTGCAAATTATACCTGGATGCAGATGAATAGATTTCTTTTGCTTACCTTATCATTTTGCTGAGACTGGAACAGGCAGACCGTGGGAAGCAAGTGGTCCAAAGAGAAGCTGACAAATGTCTTTGAACAAACAAGCAAGTGATGTGGGTTACTGGGAAATCACACAAGATAGGGAAGAGTAGTAGACCACGGGGATCAGAAGCCACCTTAATAGGCTGGAGAAGATGGGTGAGAAAGTGGACAGAGTTTGTGGGCAACGAAGTTAGGAGTCCAGGACCCCAGCATGATCAACAAGATTAGTATTTGTGCAAGTCCCAGGACTCACAGAGGTATACAGGCTCACTCATTCATTCTTTCTACACACATTTACTTAGCACCTACTATGTACGTACTGAGGACACAGCAATGAACAAAGCAGAGTGACTGCCTTTGCAGACTGACATCTTAGAGAGAGAAATGGACTAAGTTAAATATATAGCATGTTAGGTGAGCCCTAAGAAGAAAAAAATAACAGAGAAGTCTTAGGTCGAGTAATCTAGAAGCAGAGCCTGAGACAGGGGTTTGGTACAGGTGATTTTTTTGTTTTTGTTTTTATTTTCTGTTTTTGTTTTGTTTTGTTTTGTTTTTGAGGAAGAGTTCTCAGAAGAAAGGGAGTGAAAGACACAGGTAATGAATGGAAAACAGTCAAGTAAGATGTGGTCTCACATCTCATCCACAAGGGACTCTGGAACTTTCACAGAACACTGCAGAGTTATCCCCACCTTGAGGCAAGGGAGCCAGCCTTTTGTGTCCCCAAACCTTTCAGTCATCGGCTGTGCACTGCCCTGGGTTGAGGGAATACAACTTCCCATGCCAGTCCTGCCTGTTACACGAGGGCAATTCTCCAGGCAAGCAAGACACCTAGCAGCCACTGGCAGCAACATTCACAGCAGCTGGGGGTGGGTGCACTGTCTGGACAAGAATCTGGATGGGGCAACAAATGTGTCTTCATTGGGAGGAAGGAGATATAAAATGCTAATAGAAGGTACAACTTCAGATAGGATGGTCAGGGAGACCTCATTGAGAAGGTGGCTTTTGAGAAATAACTAAAGGAAACGAGAGAGCCTGTTGTGTGGCCCAGGGGGAAGTTTCAGGAGGTAGAATGGCAAGTGCAAAGGCTCTGCTGTGGTGGCGGTCCTGGCACACCAGAGGAAAAGCAAGGCGGCTGGGGCAAGCAAGGCAGGGGAAGGGAGCAGAAGACGAAGTCTGCATAGCATCTGGGCACTTGTAGATCATAGGCAAGGCTACGTCTCCCTTCTGGGAACTAAGAAGCCACCGGAAGGTTCTGAGCAGGGTGATCATGGGATCTCACTTTTATTTAGCAGGTTCATTCTGGCTGCCAAGTGGAGGGTAGACCAGAGGGGTCAAGAGAGGAAGTGGGAGGCCAGCTAGGAGGTTACTGCAACAATGCAAGTGAGAGAAGATAGTGACTCAGCCAGAGTTGTGGCAGTGAGGCTGGTGAAGAGCGGGCAAATCTGGAAATATTTTGAAAGTCGAGCCAGTAAGAGTTTCTGAAAGTCTGAGTGTAAGGTGTGAGAACGAGAGAAGTCGAGGGTGGTTTCACGGTTTGTGTCCCGAAGTCTAGAAAGATGGTTTCCATCCACTGAGATGGGAGGCTGGGGGTGAGGCATTTTCAAGGAGATGATTAGAAGCTCAGTTTGGGGCATGTTGAGCTCAAGATGTTTTCCATTGGACATCCGAATGGAAAAGCCAAGTAGGCACTGGGATGTAAACATGGGAGTCATAAGTGAAAAGATATGGCTCGAAGACAGGAGATCATACAGGGAATGAGTAGAGATTGTGAAAAGAGAGAGAAGGGGTCCAGCAATGTTTGCCCAATGAAGCATGGGCGTGGCCCACCCCACCAGCCACAGGGGTGTCTTGCCAGGGGCCCAGGCCAGGTCCACTTTCATGTCCAAGAACACTCACCTGTGGTGGTGTCACAGGTAGTGTTATAATCCACAGAAGCCTCCACCCTTGGAGCGTCAGATTATATTTCAGAATCATAAGTACAGCGGTATTCAGATTTAAACAATGCTTGTATCAAAAAACCTACATTTTCAAGAAAGATCAAGTAGGGGGTTGACAGTTGATGATAGATTTTGGAAATGAGACACCAGAGACCTGTTAACAGACAAGCCTCACACACACACCTCGCGTGCATTTCCAACAGGATCCTGTTTGTAAAAACAAGGCATCAGCTATTGACAGTGCACCTGTTGCTTGAAGGTTCACCTGTGCCCAGGTTTAAATGCTCGACAGTCATCTATTCACATCGTCCCCTGGAATGTCATTTGTTGAGTTGCCCATGGAGGCCCACTGCCTGGGAAGAAGACAAAGACAGCAGGAGGAAGGAAGTGAACCTCCTTCTGCCCCTGGACCTTGTCCCCAACACTGCGTGTGACCCCACCTGTCACTGAAGCCTCTCTCTTCTGGTCACCTACAGATGGAGGCACACCATTCCAGGAAGACACTAAAGAAAAGAAGTGCCTCTTTAAAAATGGCCCTGACCTGGAAGCCTTTTCTAAAGCACATGGGCTATGGTAGAGAAAGCACTGGGCCGAGAGGTCCTCCCTCTAAGTGCTGCCGCGCAACAGCGGGGCGATTTGGGGTATATGTTTCATTGACTTGTGCCTCAGTTTCCTCATCTATGAAATGGAGATTAGAATGCTTCAGGAGGTTGTTCTGAGGATTAAAAGAGATAAAATGTGTACAGTACAAAGAAGAGTATGAGGGGACTTCAAAAAGTTTATGCAAAGATACGTGTTATCTTTTAATTCTGTTTTTCCACGAACTTTTTGAAGTCTCCTCTTATCTGTCACAAAATAAGTTATTATTGTGTTTTATGTTATGGTAACAATATAGCTCTTAGTTGCCACTATTTTTTTTTTTGGTGGCTGGCCTGTATAGGGATCCGAACCTGTGACCCTGAGGTTATGAGGCTGCTCTTTACCCAACTGAGCTAACCAGCCAGCCCCTTAGTCTTAATTATTAATATTGACTCTGTGCCAACTAGCTCACCTCTCAAAGCCCTCCGAGGCACTCTCACTTCCCGCAGCAGTCCGTGAGTCGTGCTGCATTCCCGGCTCCCAGATGATGGGGCACAGCTCCATAACTGCACACTCAGGAGGCCACAGCAATCCACGATTGACAAGGTCATGCATTTGGGAAATATGACAGTACCGGCAGCAGGGGCGCATCGCCGTGGAAAAGGTCTGCTGCTGCACGTCTTGCTCTGTGTCTCTCTTCCCACAGGAAGAGCAATGTCTCCTCCACTTCCCCTCCTTCCCCCTCGCATCCTGGGTCCCTGGAAGAGCTGTGCAAAGTGCTCTGAACACCCTAGACCAATGTCATCTGTGTCTAGTTTCAGGAAAACTATTGCATTTCATCAGCTTATTCCAGGAAACAGATTCTATAATAAACAAATGACCCAAACTTCTGAGAAAGAGTCTGTGTTTCCAACATTTGTAAGGTCTTGTTTTTGTTTGAATCCCCCCTAGATGGGGTGCATCTTGCCATGTTCAGAGGGAATTGCTCATGGGCAGCCTACAGGAGACATTGGTGCCTGGGGCTGTGCCACATGGGAAGAGGGAAACAGAGGAAAGAGGAGGAAGAGTCCTGAGCTACGCACTGGGAGCAGACTCAACTGAGGCACGTGGGACCCCAGGGCAAGCTAATCACTTGGCCTGTGACTCAATTAGGAATAGTATTTAGTTGCTATTATCAGAGACCTGACTGTAGTACCTTCAGTAAGAGGTTTATTCCTCTCTTGCATACAAGAGGACTAGAGAATTTCTGTGGTGACTCCATTAACTTATTAGGGACCCAGGTCCTTTTAGCTTTCTGGTCCACCATCCTAGTTCATTGCTTCCCTCCTTCAAGGTTGCCTCATGATCCAACATGTCTGCTAGGTGCTCCAGCCATTACATCCACATTCCAGGCAGCATGAAGGAGGAAACAAGGAAGGGCAAAAGAGCACTCCACCTTCCGTCCTTCTCTGAAGCCCTGAATGACAATTCTGCCTATGTGTCAATGGCGAGAGTTCGGACACAAAACTGCACCTAGCTGCAGAGGAGGCTGTGCCGTGTGTGGAGACACTGAGAGTGATCTGGGGGAGAGCGTGGCAACGATTGGTGGCAGCACAGCCTCCATTTCTGAACAGTTCTGCTCTGGCCCCAAACTTGCACACCTGCCTAGCAAGAAAAGAAGCACTTTATAAAGCACTGTATTTACTACCCTTTATTATTCAAATATTCCCAAGAGAATGTCAAAAGATTTCTTCTAAGTATATTACACTATACTTTCCTAGAGAGGAATTCCTGTAAAAAGAGTTCGTGCCATGTTGGTAAAATTCCAAGGATACTTTAGCTTCATGGCAATATTTAAACTCTCTGAAAAGACTGGTGGTCTGAGAAGTTACCCACCCAGTCCATTCGTGAGTCTGGCCTAGAAGACCTAGGTTCTAGACCTAGCAGTGATAGTGTCTGTCTGGATCCTTTACACACTCAACAAACGTTTGTTAAACATCTTACCTACCCAAGACATGATGCTGGGTATCGTGGCCCCAGGAACCAACACAAGCAATGTCACTGCCCTCATGGTGCTCACAGTCTAGTGGGATGGTGAAAACTCACACATGGTGGCGAGGTGCTGAGGGGCCAGTGTGAGGCTCCACAGCAGTTCGCTGGCAGGTCCTTGACCTCCAAAAGGTTACATAGAGGTTATTCAGGTTGTGGATGACAGAGAAGTTACAAGATGGGAGGATGAAAGATCATTCTGGCCACAGTGCAGAGAAGGAATTGGAGATAGGCAGGTGTGGAGGCAGGGGCTGGGGAGGAGGCTGCTGTCCAGGGGAGCAGAAGAGAGGCAGGGGCAGTTAGGCTGGAGAGAAAGGGATGCACACAGAGCTGCACTGGAGGTGGCATCAAGAGAACTTGGCGACTGATTGATGAGAAGGATCTGTTCAGGATGGCAGGAGGGATTCCTACACGGTGGCAGATTTCTTGCTTCAGAAGCTCTGGATGGGTGTGTGTCACAGAGCTGTATAACACAGGGGACAGGCCGAGACATGGGACTGTGGAACCGATGGAGGCCAGTGGCCCCAAGCCTGCCCCACTCCCACCCCCGGCACCATGAGGAGCTTGGTCTGTGGCCCTGCAGCCAACACAGCTGAGCTTCCCCCATTCCCTACACACACACACAAACACACACACGCACACCCACGCACACACACACACACGCGCACACGCACACACACACACACATGGCTGCCCCTGCACCGCAGCAGATGGTGGCCTCCAGAGGACTAGCCAAGGGCAGAGGTCTGCACAGGCCCTGGAAGAAGCCTGGAGCTGTTTGGACAAGGAATTCTGGGACCCAGGAGTATAAGCATGGTCAGGGAGTGGGGGCTGGTGCAGGATCTGGGCGGGCATGTATGTCCCTGTGGGAAGGGGCATATCCACAAGAGAGCAGGCATGGGGGCCCAAAGTGCCACAGGGCAGGGGACCCAGCAGCCCAGATCTAAGGGCAGTACTGCAGGGAGCGAGCAGGGTGATGAGCTTAGTTCTGGGTTGGTTGTGTTTGAAGGGCAGGTGGAGATGACCAGGAGGTAGTGAGAGATGTCCTTCTGGGGTTCAAGAAAGAAATTTTGGGGTCCCAAGTACATCTTGCCACATTGGCAACCCTCACTGTCACAGGTGTGAAACAGAACGTGCTTAGCTGTGTGATGAGGTCCCCTTGGCTCCTTTCCGCCCCACCACTCTCTATACCGTGAGCTAGCTCCCCACCCCACCGCTGCCCGGGGGATGGTGACATGTGGGGGCAAAGCACGCGGAAGTCTCCGTCCGAGGGGCCCAGACTAGCCTGATTCACCAAATTCTTGTAATCAGTTTAGTTACACAACAAATTCAGATCAGAGTGAGGATTAGCAGAGGTAGTTTGGGAGCGGTGCTTTGAACTTCACAGAGGAAAGCCCCCTCCCCCATTTGCACAAAGAGAGCCGCCGAGGTATGAAACGCGACATTAACACGAGCCGGCCCCGCCTCCCTGCCGCCCGGTGCTAGGAGACTCCGGCAGCCGGCTGGGTGACCTGTCGGCTTCCCAGATTGCCTGCCCCCGTGGCATTCCACTCAGGTCTCCCGGAGGGGCAGTGGACTCTGTGCTCAGCCCGCTGCCCCTGGAATTGCAAGCATTCGGCGGCCCCCGCCCTGCCTGCCCGGGACTCCCCGTCAGCGCTGGGGGGCACTCACCGCCCCACTCGCCACCTCCTCCAGAGGGGAGGGGCACAGCCGCCCTCTGCAGGGCCCGGCCTGCTGCTCATGGTTATTGTTCCCAGATGGGGACTGTCAAAGCCTGTCAGCCTCAGATACACACTGCGAGCTACATCCGCATTCCGGGAATGTGCAGCGGCCCCGGCTTCACCTTGCGCGGCCCTCATTCAATAACATGTCAAGTCCCTTCAGTCTCACCCAGAGCCAAAACGCTCTCACCCACTTACCGCCTTTGCACACATGCACTGGGGCTGTCTAAATATTGCAGCGGGGCCGAGGCGAGGCGTGTTTCGTCCGCAGTGATTACACTAGTTCTCCAAGCCAGCTGGGTCTCACCTGCTCGTGCCAGTTTCAGGATGCACTTTGTGCTGCCTGTGCTCCTGGGCCCTTAGCACTGACCATTAGCAATGCTGTCCCAGGGGCTGGCAGCCGATGTACCTGGGGGAGGAGCATGGCAATTTGCCTGGTTGTGGGCACCACAACAGGCCTTGCCAGGGACTGCTGGAGGGATCCTGATGCCCCTGAGTCTCCACTCGGCACTCCTGGCCGAGTCTGCCATGATGGGAACCCACCGCTCAGCCTGCCACACTGGCCCAGCAGTGCCTCTCAGAGTTGTGCTGCTCCCACCCTGGCAGGCCCTTTCCTCCGTGAGTCTATTCTCTTTGGCTAATCAGAAAGAAATTAGGCTCTTGCTCAAACAGCATTGAATCTGCAGGCAAGGAGTGTGCCTGTGGGGACAGCTGAGGGACCCAGGGCCCAGGGACAGCAGGTGATTTGTCCAGGATCACACAGTAGTTGGTGATACTATTGGATCTATGATTACAGACCCTTGACTTTCTGTTATAGGTTGCATTGTGTCCCAAAAAGATATGTTGAAGGCCTAACCCCTGCTACTTGTGAATGTGACCTTATTTAGAAATAGGGTCTTCGTGGTGTAATCTAGTTGAAATGAGGTCTTCAGGGTGGGAGACCTAATTCAGTATAACAGGTGTCCTTATAATAAGAGGGAAATTTGGACACAGGCACACACAGAGGGAAGAGAGGCATGTGAAGACGGAGGCAGAGATTAGAGTTATGCATCCTTAAGCCAAGGAACACCTGGATAAGCCCCATAAACTGGAAGAGGCAAGGAAGGGTCCTCCCCTAGAGGCTTTGGAGGGAGCATGGTGCTGCCCATCGCCTAACTGTAGACCTCTAACCTCAGAACTGTGAGAGAGGAAATTTCTACTGTTTTATGCCACCCAGTTGTGGTACTTTGTTAAAGCAGTTCTAGGAAACTAATACACCATCCTGTAGCATTTCTGATTGAAGAACTGGATGAAATTCTAGATAAAAATGCAATTTCTTTGAGGTGATGAGAGAAGGCTCATTATGGGTTTGGGACACAAGAGTTCCTACCAGGTCATGTTTAGCGTGCAAGTCATCTTTGAGAAGGATTAGTGCTCTGGCCTCCTCATATCCTGAGAAAAGCCCTCCATCAAGGCCAAGTGATATGGGCTCCTTATCTACTTTCAAACATTCATTTGAGGATTGACATCAGACCAGAGCAACTTTCTCTTAATCTTTCTTTAGGCTGCCCAATGTAATTCTGATGATTTGCATGTAAGTGGCCCTCCCTCTGAGGGATTTCAAGGCACTTATCAAACTCTGTGACCCTTGGGAGTGGCCTCTGGGGTTAGGAGTTCCTGGTTTACATCTGCCCTGTGACCTCCCCCTGTCCCAATGACTCCATTAATCTGGGTCATTTAGTTTAGTGGACTCAGTAAAGATGATAAGAGCTGGCATAAAAAGCACTGTGGCTCAGGCTTCAGGCTGACTGTGGGCTGTGGGCTTGGGCAAATGGGCACTTTGCAATTGACCTCAATGTTTATCCTAATTCTCAAGAGATAGAGATTATAAACTGGCAATTTTCCAAGAATCCATTAGCCAACTCCTTGAGTCTGTAATGATGTTTCTTAGGCAATTAGTTGGTTTTTGTATCCAGGGATGGCTGCATTTGTGCCCTAACACCCAGAAACACCACTCCAGGAGAACCCAGGCTCGTTGCCTTCTGTCAGCCTCATTCATGCACTGGCTGATGTTGGCTTCCCAAACCCCGAATCTCCTGGTTGCAGAACTTGGTGAATAACTATCCTAATAAATATGTTCCATTTTCTTGCCTCACTGCTCTTTGCTGAAGCTTCTTTGTTTACTACTGAAGAGCTAAGAATCTAAATGCATAAAGGGACAATTCGCCCTGCCTCCCAGGGCGTGAGTGGAACTAAGTGGAACCAAACTTTTGCTATCTTCCCAAACCAATGGGTGGAAATAATTTAAAACCTCATGATCATGTGATGCATGTGTAGAAACTCTCCTGCGTGTTTTAACGTTCCTACCAAGAAGGACATAGTGTTCTTGCCTGTGTTTTATTTACCAAAGACAGGCATTGCACTCCAAGGGCTGAACAAGTGGCCACTGCTTAAGCCAATTATGGTACACAATGCACCCTATGTAGCCACAGAAAGTCATGCTTTGGGAGCAAATCCCATGACATGGGGAAATGTCTATGGTCTGCTATTAAGTGAAAAAAGCTGCTTACAAAACAGAATGTACAGTATGAAAACAATTATGCAAAAATTATGTATATACCCATAGAAAATCTGGAAGGCCATACCCCAACATGTAAACACTGATGGAACACTCAGGGCCATGAGTATACAGTGGCCCAGGTTGTGCACGGCACAAGAGCATCTGCTTGTTCTGCCAAGAACAATCAGCAGTTCTGTGACTGGAATCTTGGCTCAGGCTATGCCTGCTGGAAAGGTCCATCTTTTTTTAATCATACAATGGCACCATGTAGGCTGGCATCTACCCCAGGAATTGTGAGTGATTCTCACTTTTATTCTATGTGCTTTAGCATGTTTTCCAAAAGTTCTTCGATGATTATGTATTACTTTTGTATTAACCTTTAAAAGTGATACATAATATGCCCAATTTTTAAAAGATAGTTGGTAGAAATTTGAATATGGCTGAGCATTTGGTGATACTAATAAATTGCCTTATTTTTTATGTGTGCTAATGATATTGGGGTTATATTTTTAAGAGTCATTAGCTTCTAGAGATACATACTGAAATGTGTATAGATGAAATGACATGATGTCTGGGGTTTGCTTCAAAATAATAGGAGTGGTAGTTAAGTTTTTTATGGTAGCATAAAAAAGAAAGGTCATGAACTAATCATGATTGAAGCCAAGTGCTACAGAGACACTATTTTGTTTATTTCTGTATAGGTTTCAAATTGCCATAATACCAAGCTAAAATAAAAACAGAAAATTGATTTAGGACATTGTATTATTCAGGCTTCTCCAGAGAAGCTGAATATATATATATATATATATATATACACACACACAGAGATATTTATTTAAGGAATTGGCTCATGTGATTACGGAAGCTGGCAAGTCAAACATCTGCAGCGTGAGCCAGCAGGCTGGAGATCCAGGGAAGAGCCGGTGTTGCAGTTCAAGTCTGAAGGCTGTCTGCTGCAGAATTTCCTCTTGCTAGAGGTCAGTCCTTTGTTCTATTCAGGCCTTCAAGTGATTGGGTGAGGCCCACCCACATTAGGGAGGGCAGTCTGTTTTGCTCAAAGTTCACTGGTTTAAATTTTAATCTCATCCAAGAACACCCTCACAGAATCACCCAGAATAATATTTGACCACATATCATGGCCTAGTCAAGTTGACAAAATTAACCATCACAGTCACTGTGGCAGAGACTGACCTGAGTTCTCCCTTACCTTTGCTTCTGGTGGAACTGTGCAAACCCCCAGGATGAGTGGTCCCCCTATGTGGGGATGTAATGGCTAATGAGGACATGATGGGGTACTGCTCAGTGAGGACAAGAAGGAAAGCAGCAGGACACATGCCACACACCCACTTTGCTAATCTCCATACTTGGTATCTCAGTCACTAGGGATGGCCGTGGTAAATCCACCAGGAGTTTTGGCAAAGTAATGACATTACTGCCACTACAGCTAAAGACAAGCAAATAGGTCCTATAAGTCAGATTGTGAGCAACTAAAGTTTAACCTTTGACAAGAGCCATTACATATCTAACACATTTAACTATACAAAGACTGGTAACCAGCAAGTTTTCATCTCTATTGAGACAAAAGGAGAGGGAAAGGGGTTAATTTATGGTGGGAGGAATTGGATTTAGCTAACTGGAAAAACTTAGTAAGGGAATGTTAAATATCTATAGTATTATTGTATCAGCTAGCAATGCTTCCAGCTCTGAGTAATAAAAGAAACTAGCAATGGTCTACACCATAAGAACATTTATCAGTTAGTTAGCAAGTAGTCAACAAGTAGGAAATTTCAAGATCAGTTCATCAACCAATGATAACATTAAGAAGCCAGGTGCTTTCCATCCTGTTTCTTTTCTTTTTGAGCAGACTGTTTTCTTTCATTTTTTAAACTATAAACTTATTGCATCAGGGTTGCACATCAGCTGCAGGAGCTCCAGACATCACAATCTTATGTGTCCACAACTAAATGCAGGGCACAGAGGGAGAAGAGCAAGACAGAGGTCTCCTATATAGACTGCTCTTTCTTTCTTCCTCTCTCTCTCTCTCTCTCTCTGCCAGGGGGAGGGGGCGGAGAGGGTCTATCCCAGGCCTTGCAGGACTTTTGTAGATTTGTGAGTCAAAGTAAAAGGCTCTTCCTTGACTTCTTACACTCTTCTTTTGTGTGTTTGGGTTTTGTTTGTTCGTTTATTTTTGGTGGCTGGCTGATATGGGGATCCAAACCCTTTACCTTTATGTTATAAGGTGGTGATCTAACCAACCAAGCTAACCGGCCAGCCTCTCCTCTTCTCAGGAACGGAGACAGGATTCAGATCAAGTTTATCCATTAGGCATTGCTATGTAACATACCACCCCAAAATTTAGTGGCTTAAAACAACCACCATTTATTATTGTCCATAATTGTGTTGATCAGGAATCTGTGCCAGTCTCAACATGAAAACTGCTTCACATGGCATGAGCTGGTCACTCACAAGCTGCACTCAGCTGACAGTTCACTAGGCTGGAAGATCCAGAATGGCTCCACACATCTGTCTAGGGCCTTGGTGCAGGCTTTTGTCTCAGTTCTTCTCCCTGTGACCCATCTAAATTCATTTGTCTCATCCACCAGGGCCATTCTCTTTGGGTGCACTCTCCCTCCAGCAAAATAGCCCTGTGTTCTTTATATGGTGGCTGCTTTCCCCAAGTCAAAGCAGAAATTGAAAGCTTCTCTAGCCCTGGCCCTGGAACTCTGAGAAAATCATTTCCACCATATTCTAATTAGCTAAAGCGAGTCACAAAAGGCAGCCCAGATTCAAAGGGAAAGAAATGGGCTCCACCTCTTGATAGAGAAGAGGAAAAGGGTGTGCTGGATGGGAGATACTGTTGTAACCATCTTTGAAATAATCTACCACATATGGCAACAGATCTGTTTAGGATTAAAGAAATTAAAACACACACATACACACACACACACACACACGTCCTTCATGGCAAATGCACTAAAATTAAAAACTGAAAATTGTTTCACCTTTGGCTGCAGTCTGTATGCATCAACAGTGACATTCTTTAATTCTTTTCTAATAACAGCTTTCAAATTTGTTAAGGGATTTCTGTCAACCTTTCATGAGAGTGTAATAGTTAATAGCACTAACCCCAGAGCAAGAATGCTCAGATATAATCCCAGCTTCACCACATTTAGCCCTGCAATTTGGGGCAAGTTATTTACCTTTTCCATGATTGTAAACTGTGGGTAATACTGCCTATCTAATGGGGGCTGTGAAAATTAGAGGAGGGGGTATACAAATACTTAGAACAGTGCCTGGCAGAAACCAAACACGATACATGTCTGTGTTATTATATCCATTTACTCCAATAGTAGGACTTCCTTTCTGTGGTGTTACCAATTCTGTTTTTTATGTAAAATGAAATCTGTCTTGGAAATTGCTCCCTGAAAAAGTAGCGGACATCTTTCTCGACCTCAATTTTAAACAGTAAATGATCGATGTCTCCTCTTACTGGACACTGCAGCGGCGTTCGACACAAGCGAGCCGCCGTCTTTGGCGTGCACCTGCTCTGCTCAGCCTGGGCCTCGGGGCCACACTCTCCCAGTTCCTCCTGCATCTCTCACGCCTCCATTTTCTCGCTGCTTCTCCTCCTGCACCCAGACTCCAAATATCGGAGCTGCTGGACCCTCTTCTCTCCTCACTCTAAACTTTCTCCCAGATGAGCAGACCTATTCCCACGTCTTTCGGCATCATCTAATATGCTACAATTCCCAAATACGTGAAGTCTCCTCTGAGCTCCCACATCCTTTATGCAACCCTTCATTGACATCTCTATTTGGATATCATCGAGATATCTCGAACCTACCATCTGCCAACTAAGCTTCCTCTTCCAACCCCCACGCCCGCCACCACCTGTCCTCCCTCCAATCTTCCCCATTTCGATAAAGGGCACTTCCATACACTGTGCTGCTAACGCCAGAAACGCGGGTCACTCCTGCCACCTCCTCCCGCTCCAGACCCAGTTCATTACCATGTACCCTCGGTCCTCTTAGGCTGAATCGTATGAAGTTCCCACCTTTGTAGTTTTTAAAAAAGGCCAAATGTCGACAATTTAATATAGTTCAAACTAATACTTTCAAGACACCTCCCAAATCTGTTTCCTTTTCCCCATCGTCACTGACACCCGCCGACAAGGCCACCGTCGACCCTGTAAAGGCTTTCCAGCTCCTCGCCCTGCTTCCTCCTCGCCTTGCCAGACTCCTTTTTCTACACTGACAGTAGAATATTTTGAAAATGTGCATTGAATCATGTCACTGCCTTGCATAAAAGCCCCTGAGCGTCCTCTCTGCCGCCCCGTCCCCACCGACCTGCTTTCTGCTGCGCGCTTCACTCCCAGATGAGCATTTCTATTCACTCAGCTCTTCTCCTCCTGAGGCCTGGCGGGAGCCCCCTGCCCGACCCCTCTCCCCATCTCATGCCGCCCTGGCTCTCCCGTACTCATCCTTCTCTGACTCAGTCTCAGGAGACCTTCCCTGACCCCACCCCAGCCTAAAGCAGTCCTCCCTTCTTGTCTTTGTCGCATGACACCCTATGGTCTTTCTTTTTTCACCTTTTCTTTTTATCCAAGTTTTTATTATATATATTTAAGGTGTACAACATGACATTTTGATATACAGACACGTCATGAAATGATTACTACAGTCAAGCAAATAACACATCCATCACCTCACATAGTTATCTTTTTTCCCTAGTTGTTATTATGTACTTATTAGTGTGCTTATGTGTTTAAGGCCTGCTTCAGTGTGATCTTCATGAGGTACAGAACAAGACGGCATTTTGTTGTTGTTGTTCACTGTTGTGTACTTAGCATTTCAGATATTGAATGGGCTCAATAAATATTTTTTGAGTAAATGAATGAGTGAGCCTGGTTTCAAAGGTTCTCTGTCAAGACACTGCTGTTCCCCAGTAGATCTCTTAGAACACATTTCTCCATGTGATTCACCAATTTCTTTTTCCCACTATGTTTTCTTTCCTTTTTACTCTTTTTTGTTCCTCTAAATTAAAGAGGATATAGCCTTTTTACTAAATTTCCTTTTTTATTTTTTTATTTTTTTTTATTTTACTTCTCAAAATACATTGTAGTTGATTTTCATGCCTAAATTTCCTTTTTTATGTAGCGTTCCGAAAAGACCTGATTTTCAAATCGTTATATGACTCCATTTCTCTGAAGTCTAACTTTATAGTTCTATGTGTGGAGGATACTAACATTTATAAAACAAATGTATTTCACAGAGCCTACCTTCCAAAGCCCTGTAGTTTCAGGTATGGCCTAACTTTTTAAAATTATACACAGAGGGCCAGCCCAGTGGCACACTCGGTAGAGTGCGGCGCTTGGGAGTGCGGCGGCGCTCCCGCCGAGGGTTTGGATCCCATATAGAGACCGGTCCACTCACTGGTTGAATGAGGTGCGGGCGTGACACTGAGGGTTGCGATCCCATTACCGGTCACGAAAAAAGACAAAAAGGAAAAAAAAAATTATACACAGAAATGTTAAGCTTGCAAAAAAGCAGGAAACTTTCCCCAGGCTAAAAGTCTCTGTTGTAGATAAAGAATTGTAACACAGCAAAATTGCTGGCTCCAAGGGCAGATGTCCTTGGTGCAGGTTAACCTACTCATTGATGTGTTGAGAAAGTTACTGATGGTTATGTAAATATACTGAGGAAATTGCTGTAGGAAAAGACAGTGTTTGCTAAGAACAAGCTTTTGTTGGTGGATCAACTTAACCTTTTACAAATTGCATTGTGGAATGTCACTTTGTTTATTTCACTGATGTTACTAGTTTCCATTGTTAAAACTATACTTAACCATAACTCTGCCCATGTCCTTGTGTTCTTTATAATGATTAAATCAACTGAATTTTCTTGTGAAACTTCCTTGTCTTGACAATAAAAGGGAGAAGCTGACTTTGAATTGGGGCTGTCACATTCAGTTTTCTCCTCCTGATGGGGAAATTAATGAAGTGTAGTCCTTCCAGGCCTCTCAATGCACACATAGTGCTTTGAGTAATCCTTTGCATCTCTGTCACCCTGGGGGAGAGGTGACATCTATGTTTTGCATTTAGATGTATGTCCATTTTTAGTTAACTTTTGTATAATCTGTGAGGGTTAGATTAAAGTTGGTTTTGTTTTTGTTTTCACATATAGATATCCAGTTGTCCAAACCCCATTTGCTGAAAGACTATTCTTTTTCCATTGAATTGCCTTGTGAAAAATCAATTGGCCATATTTGCATGGGCCTATTTCTAGACTCTCTCTTCTTTTCTATTGATCTATGTTTCTGTCACTTTGCTAGTAGATACAGTGCTAATTGCCTTACTGCTTTTTTGACTATAGCTTTAGAGTAAGTTTTACCCTTTTCCACTTTCCATATAGAAGATTCCAGTTAATTTTGCCAGAAGTTACTATAAGTAATGTACATGGACTATGAATTCATCAATTACTTTTAAAGTATTTATTCAGCAACTATGACACTCTTAGGCATTACCCTAGGGGCGATCAGAGATTCAAGAGAAAATAAAGCCCACTGATTCTGTCCAAAAATAATTTACCATCCTCCAAATGATTAGAATAAAATAAAATATACTAGTCCTAAAAGTATCCAACCTTGAACAGACTGTGCTTCAGAATCCTACAGGGTCTCAGGGTCATAACCACAATGCTGCTTATCATTGAAATTTATGGCTGATTTAATTACTCAGGGGCTGCATCTCTTCTCTCTCCATCTCTTAATGTGCTTTCTCAAGGACCAAGAGCTTATTTAATGCTCTCAAGAAGCCTGCCAGTTGTGTAATTCAGGTCGTGACTATTATTTTTATTTTACCTTTATTTTTTCCTACTTACAAAAATATTGTTTGTTTATTTAATTATCAAAATACAAAAAGTAGAAAATGGAAGTGTCCCATAACTTTACCACTGAAGATAAGAATTTAATATATATATATTCTTTCTGCTTTGCTGTGAGATCCTTAAGTAAGATAGTTTGTCATTGTTGTTGTTTTGTTTGTTTTTTTACTCTTTCTTGTAACTTGAAATCCAGAGGCAGACATAACAGGTTGATACAGCAACCCCATAAATGTCGTTTAAAGTACAGCTATAGATAACAGATGACTTTTTACAAAAACATGGACATATACACAGGTCTTTGTAGTTGCAAAGTGTGTATCAATATTTCCATTTTGCAGATGAGGAGGTGGGCTTAGAAGGTTCATAGACAAGCTCAGGCAGGGAAGTAAGGAGCTGAAATTCAAAGCCAAGATTGGTTGAAACCAGAGATCATGCTCATTGCTTAGTAAAATCTTTTACTATCCCAGAGCAAAAGGTGAGACATAAAAAGCAAACATTGTCCTAACAAGATTCCACTGGCCACCCTCGGACTCCACAAGTAACTCTCTCAGCCCTGCAGGTGCTGGCTGTAGATTCATGGACAAGGAGTCATAGCTGAGCAATGTAGGGGTCTCCCCCAGCCCCAGCACTGCAGAGGGGCCCAATGCCCCATGTGGTTGTGTAAAGCCCTGGACAGAGGGTGCAGCCTTCCCTCTGCAGTAGCTCAGGGTTGCTGTCTTCCTCTGTGGGTGTGAGGGAAGGGAAGGGGTTTCCCAGCCCGTTGCACCTTCACACTGCTTCTGTCTGCAGTTTTCCCAGTGTTCTGATGTTACAAGCACCATGAGTTGTTCTGCCGTGTTTTGTTTACTGGTGCATATCCTCGGGGCCTACAACAGCACTGGCACATAGTAGGTGATCATATTTATTTTCTAGTGCTGCCGTACCAAATTACCACAAACTGAATGACTTAAAACCATGCAAATGTGTTATCTTACAGTTCTGCAGGTTGGAAGTCCCGTGCGGTCCCATCAGAACGTCAGCAGGGCTGGTTCTTCTGGAAGCTCCAGGGGAGAATCCATTTTCTCACCTTCCCAGCTTCTGGAGGCTGTCCCCCTTTCCTGATTCACGTCCTTGCTCCATCCTCAGAGCCAGCATTGTGGGGTCAAGTCCTCACACCGCATCACTCTGGCCTCTCTTCCATATCATGTCCCTCTCTGACCACAGCCAGGAAGGTTTCTCACTTTTAAGGACTCTCTTTTAAGGATTGTAATTAGATTGGGCCCTCCAGGATACCCCCAGATAGCTATTTCAAGTCCTTTAACTTAATCACACCTTCAAAGTCCCTTTTGTCATGTAAAATAACATATTCACAGGTTCCAGGTTGGGATGTGGACATGGAGTGGGGGGGAGGGGCACTATTCTGGCTACCACAGGGCTCAACAAATAATGCCAAGTAAGTGGACAGATCAACAGAGTGTGGTGGTCAGGAACACAGACTCCAGAGCCAGCCGCTTGGGTTCAGAGCTTGGGTCCACCGTTTACTGGTCGTGTGACTAGCACAGGTCACCTGACCTCTCTGAGTCTTGGATTCTTCCTCTACAAAATGAGGAGCACCCTAATGGCCCCTCCCTCATAGGGTTGTGGAGGAGATCAGATGAGTTCCCATACACAAATCTTGCTAAGTGTTGCTCTTACTAGAGGATTCGAAGCTGCGGGTGCACTGGTGTTATCAGTATTACCCGAGTCACTGCATTCTTCCTTGTGCATCTGCTTGCAAGGCTGGATGATGGGGTAGAAAGAGTGTGGGCTTTGGGTCAGAGAGACTAGCTCTGGGGCCCAGCTCGACCACTCTCTAGTTATGTAACCATGTTAGATAACATAGAATGTCTCATCCGAGAAGTTAGAGGAATGAAATCTTCCTTCCAAGGTCTTTGTTAGGAATAGCTGAGATTGCACAGGTGAGGAACCCACTACATACGGTATTAGACACATAACAGGTGCTCAGTAATAGTGCTTTATGATTAATTTTACATCACCCTGAGAAGGTCTGCATACTCTGGCCACCTCCCTTGTCCCTCTCTTACTTCTCTGTCCTTGTCTCCTGCTCCTCTCCCTCCCAGCCCTCCTGCTGCAACCATGCTGGCCTGTGCCATATGTCATTTCTCACACAGGGGGCACACTCTGCTCTCTAAGACTGCACCCAAATGGAAACTTTTCTCTGAGACCCCTCTGACCACCTGTACCAGGTTCCTAGGGCTGCTGAGACAAATTACCATAAACCAGGTGGCTTAAAAACAACAGACATATATTTTCTTACAGTTTGGGGAGCCAATGCTTCAAAGTCAAGGTGTTGGCAGGGCCACACTCCCTCCGAAGGCTCTAGGGGAGCATCCTGCCCTGCTTCCTCCAGAGTCTGGGGGCTGCAGGCACCCCTTGGCTTGGGGCTACATAACTTAAATCTCTGCCTCTGTCTTCCCATCTGTGTCTGTGTGTCTCAAATCTCCCTCTGCCTTTTCTCTTATAAGGATGACTTGTCGTTGGATTTAGGGCCCACCTGGATAATCCAGGATGATCTCATCTCAAGACTCTTAATTTAGTTATGTCTGAAGGACCCTTTTTCCAAATAAGCTCACTTTTAGAGCTTCCAGGGATTAGGACTTGGACATATCTTTTTGGAGGCCGCTATTCAGCCCACTATACCATCTACTGAATAATTGCAAAACTGAACATGCGCGCACACACACACACACACACACACACACACACAGAGACAAACACACAGTCCTCCTGACGTCCCTTACCTTGTTCTAGTTTTTATTTTCGATAGCACTTGCCACCTTCTAACATACTGTATTATTTGCTTATATATAAGGTTTATTGTTATCTTACCCTTCCACTAAAATGTAAGCTTCACCAGGGCAGGGATTTCTGTCTGTTTTGTGCAATGATGTAACACAAGAACCTACACCTAGAACAATGCTTGGCACATAATAAATGCTCTCGAAAATCCTACGGAATGAAGGAATGAGTGAATGAATACCATGTGTATGGGAAACCAGCAGCCCAAATAGCTCTAGACATAAAGCAGGAATTAATAAATGCCTGTTGAATAGAATGAGTTTAAGTAGTTGTGGACCTACCCTCAGGAGAACCTTGGGAGATCCGAATTGGAGAGGCAGAGTTATTCCCTTCTCCAACTGCCTTTTCTAGTTTAATTTTTTTTTTTTTTTTTTCTCTCATCAGATTTCCAAATCCTACACTTCCCAGTTTAGGAGCAGTGACTCACCGCTGGTGATCCTGTGTTAAATGGCCCACCCCCTACTCCCCCAGTTAGAAAAGGTCACACTTCCACAGAATATATTTTGATCTCTTAGGGTATAATTAATCACACCAATAAGTATAATGACCAAAAATAGTTTCCAAAGAGCAACTTAATGCTGGATAATTATAAATCAGAGGGTTTGATGAGTCCATGATGCTGCTAGGTAGGGCAACGGTGGCCCAAGATGAGCAAACCAAATATTCCATGGAAAAGTAAGGACAGGGCACACTCTGCACCTGGCTTCCAGATGCTGCCACCCCCGTGTCACCCCCTACTCTGTTGCTTACTCTCATTTGCCCTTATAAGCTGCTTTGGGATAGATATGTGTATTTTTTTATTTTCTGAAATAATGGCCTTTAAGACTAAAAAATAAAATGATTAGTTGGTGAGAATGCAATTTTTAATGATAGTACATATTATTTTATTTTTGATTGACCAATAATAATTGTATATATTTATGGGATACAGTATGATATTATGATATACATGTACATTGTGGAATGATTAAATCAAGCTAATTAACATATCCACAACCTCACATACTTATCATTTTCTTTGTGGTGAGAACACTTAAAATCTACTCTTAGCAATTCTAGAAATATACATTATTATTAACGATAGTCACCATGCTGTGCAATAGAGCACCAGGACTTAATCCTCCTGTCTAAATTGAAACTTTGTAACCTTTGACCAGTCTTCCTTTTCCTCGACCACCCCTGCCACTCTTGGTCCCTGGTAACCACCATTCGACTCTCTTTGCTTCTATGGGTTTGAGTTTTTTAAATTCCACATATAAGTGAGATCACGTGATATTTGTCTTGTTGTGCCTGGCTTATTTCACTTGGCATAACGTCCTCTAGGTTCAGCCATATTGTCACAAATCACAGGATTTTGTTCTTTTCAAGGCTAAATAGTATTCCAGTGTGTAGACACACTACATTTTCTTTATCCATTCATCCACTGGTAAACATTTACGTTGTCTCTATATCTTTGGCTATCGTGAATAATGCTGCAATAAACATGAGAATACAGATATCTCTTTGACATACTGATTTCATTTCCTTCGGATATATACTCAGTAGTGGGATTGCTACATCATATTTTTGATTTTTGAGGAAGAGAATGTAATTTTGGAGCCTGGATTTTTGTTGGTTGTTTTTATCTTATTTCAATTTGGTTTGGTTGTTTTTACCTTCTGCAAAGTTCACAGCGCAACTGAAATCTTTAAATAATAATTTATTTCTTGTTTTTAGTAAAACCTTAAGGCATATTTTGAAGGGTTTTAGAAAATAAAGATGAACAAAAGGAAGAATATGTTTTAAATTGCCTATAACCCCACTGCCCAGAGACAGCCATGGCCACGATTCACATTGTGTCTCACCTTTCTGTCTTTTTGCATCTCACGAATTTCCTCACCTCCTGTCCATCTCAACCTTTGCTCAAATATTTCAGCTGTGTTTCTGATGATTTAAAGACAGCATGTGCCACAATAAGCAAAGGGGCCACTAACAACCTGCTGGCTCCCCTGCGTTGTCTCCCATGCTGTGCCCTCAACTCCAGGATCTGCTCTTGAAAAGTCATCTTCTTCTTGCATTAGTCTTGTGAGGATTAAATCACGGGCCTCTAGTAGGGTGGTGTGGCCCAGGGCCATCTGGTCCTAGGTCTGTCTCAGAATTACTGTGGCCCTTTAGCTGCCAGTAATTAATGAATGAAAAGAATAAAACCTATTCATTGCTCATTTTACTTATTCATTTGACAAATATTTACCTATTGCCCACTCTGCCAGTGTTCATGTTATCTATTGCTACATAATAAACCACCTCAAAATAAAATGGCTTTAAACAAGTTTATTATTACTGCTCACGTGTTTGTGCTTTGGCTGGGATCAGCTGGGAGGTTCTCATCTGAGTTCTCATGCAAATGCAATCAGATCGCAGCTAGGATTGGAGTCACCCAAAGGCTTGTACAGCCTGGACATCCAAGATAGCGCCCTCTATGGCTGGAAGCTCAATGCCCCTGGGAATTTCCCTCTCCGTGTAGCGTTTCATCCTCCAGGCCTTCTCTGCTTGGCTTGAGCCTTGCCCAGCATGATGGCTTCAGGGTATTCACACTTCCTACATGGCAAGCGGCTCCCAAAGATGGAAGCAGAAGCTGCCAGGCCAGTTAAGGATCCCACCTAGAACAGGTACATTGTCACTTCTGCCACATTCTATGAGTGAAAGCTGTCATTGGGCCTACCCAGATTCAAGGAGGTGAAGAAATAGACTCTACCTCTGGATGGGAGGTAGCAATTCACAGTGGCAATTCACGCTGTAGGAGGGCATGTGAAGTGGGAAGTGTTGCTGCCAGCATCTTTCAGGAACCACAGGTGACCACTGTGTATGGCTGGGGTATACGTGGTAAGGGCCCTTCAGTCCTCGGAACCAGCATCTAGGCGACAGCACAGACGTTCAACAAATAAGCATGCAATAAAGTGTCTATTTCCACACTGAAAAGCCAGGTGCTATAAAGAAAGAGAATATAAGGAGCTTGGTGAAGGAATGCCTCTCTGAGGATGGAGCTCGTAGACTGAGACCTGAAGGGTGGACAGGAGTTATCCAAGGGCAGCGTTCTAAGCAGAAGGAGCAGCATGTGAGGGACAAGGAGCGTGGGGATAAGGTGCTGGGGACAGAAGGAAGACGGGTGCAGATGAGATGAAGTAGTAAGCCAGGGCTGGTCCCGTGCGGCCTAGTGGTCCTAAGTGTCCAAGGCTTTTTTCTCAGTACAATAGAAACCCTTTAGGTTAGGTTCAGGTGCAAGTGACAGAAATACAAAATCACAGCGTACTAAACATGGTAGGTGTGGTGGATTGAATTATATCCCCCCAAAACTCCTTGAAGCTTGAATTGTGTCCGCCAACTTTTATGTATTAGAAACTTGGTCCCCACTGTGACTGTTAAGAGGGTGAGAAATCCTATTATGGTCATTGAAAGGTGGAAAGTTGAAGAGGTGATTGGATTGTAGGACCATGCAGTAGTGAATGTATTAAAAATGGTGGTCAGGGGCGTGGTTCTGAGGGCTTTAAAAGAAGAGGAGAGTCTGTCTCTCTCTCTGCTCTTTCTGCTTCCACCATTTTGCAATGTGAGACCCCTGGGTCACTGTCACCACCACCAGATGGACTTCGGACTTCCCAGCCTCAGAAATTATAAGCGACAAATTTCATTTTTTTATAAATCACACAGTTTCAGGTATTCTGTTACAGCAACAAAAAATGGACTTATATAGAAAATTGGTACCAGAGAAGTGGGGTGTGCTTATAACAAATACTTTAAAATGTGGAAACAGCTTTGGAACTGGGTATTGAGAAGAGGCTGGAGGAATTTGGAGAAACAGGCTAGAAAAAGCCTACATGCTAGTGAAAGTTTAGAAAACCAGGGAAATTTTTAGAGATTGATCAAATGGTGGTGACCAGAATGCTTATGGAAATATGGACTGTAAATACCATTCTAAGAAGGTCTCAGACAGAAATAAGAAGGAGTTTTTTGGAAACTTGGGCAAAGGTCACCTTTGCTATGAACTGGCAAGGAACTTGGCTGCATTGTGTCCATGCCATAGGACTTTGTGGGAGTTGGAACTTAGGAGTTGTGACCCAGAACATTTGGTGTAAAAAATCTTTTTTTTTTTTAAGTTATTGGTATTTTTATTGGAAGAAAAAAAACTAGCATTTACATCTTGGAATGGACGTTAATGGTAATTTCTTGAACAGCAATGTTGTTGGTCGTGCTGAAGTCCACAGCCACAGCCTATTCTGCTGCCTCTAAGTCATGGTTCAGAAAGTTTTAAAAACAGCTAGTCCAAAGATGCTCCCTTGGTAAAAGTTTCCTATTAAAAATTTGTGTGGGGCGGGCCGGCCCGGTGGCGCACTGGAGAGTGCTCCACTTGGGAGTGCAGCGGCGCTCCCGCCGAGGGTTCGGATCCCATGTGAAGACCGGTTCCCGCTCACTGGTTGAGCGCGGTGCGGGCGCAGCACCGAAGGTTGCGATCCTGTTACTGGTCAGTAAAAAAGACAAAAAGGAAAAAAAAAAAAAGAATTTGTGTGGGGCCAGCCCGGTGGCGCACTGGAGAGCGCTCCGCTTGAGAGCGCGGCGGTGCACTCCCGCCGAGGGTTCAGATCCCATGTTGAGACCGGTTCCCGCTCACTGGCTGAGTGCGGTGCCAGCGCAACACCGAGGGTTGTGATACCGTTGCCGGTCAGTAAAAAAGACAAAAAGGAAAAAAAAAAATTTGTGTGAATGGGGACAGCCTGACACCTGTTTTACTCTAGTACAATGCAGACACTAAACATACGTAGGCATGCCACCAGGGCATGTCATCGTCACCATGGGTCAGAGCACACAGAGTACAAGAGGACCATCCTACTGGTGGGGCTAGAACTCAACAGTTTACCCTTCACCCATTTTCTGCACATCATCCTGAAGTAAACCAATTTTAAATGTGTTTTCAGTAAACCAGCTATGACAATTTATACTAACAAATTGAACTAGAACCTATTTGAATAGGTTTTGAATTTGTTTTTTTCATTTTTCATTTTTAATACAAATTCCTGACTTTGCTCAATCATCAAGCTGCATGCATGAAAAATCTGGCCAGCCCAGTGCATTAATGATTAGCAAATAGAACTTTAAGGAGCCCACTAAGTGCTTCCTTATCAGTAAGGTAGTACAAGTATTTTTATATTGTAGGAGACAGGACCACCAACCAATACATGTAGATTTTGTGTGCGTGTGTGGACAGAAGTTACTTTTGACATTCAGTTTTGCTATATAGAAACAGAATGAATAAATGAACTTTTTTCTTTTTTCTTTTTTTTGCAAGAGGTAAGTAAAAGATTCAATTTGATGAGGCAGGGAAAGGAATTGAAAGTAGGTCTTATTCTGCAGTCATCAAACTGTGCGAATTCTTCATAGTTGACTTGTCCAACTCCATCAATATCTGCTTCTCTGATCATTTCATCTACTTCTTTATCTGTTAGTTTTTCTCCTGTTTGTTGTGACATGACATAGTTCTGTCTCATTTATGTAACCATTACCATCCTTGTCAAAGACTCAGAACGCCTCACAAATTTCTTCTTTACTATCTTTATCTTTCATTTTTCTAGCCATCATAGTCAAAAATTCTGGGAAGTCAATAGTGCCATTACCATCAGCGTCCACTTCATTCCTGCAATTCAGCTTCTGTTGGGTTCTGACCCAGCGACCTCATGACGTTCCAAGTTCCTTTGTTGTGATGGTGCCATCGCCACCCTTATCAAATAGGGAGAAAGCTTCCTTGAATTCAGCCATCTGTTCTTCGGTCAGTTGATCAGCCATGGTGCTAGCGAAGGGAGGAAGAGCTGAGAGAGCGAGAGTGGCTGAACCAGTGCAGGGGCTGTGACCTCGGGGGTGTGTCCGCTGCTGCTAAGGTGCGGTGTGTGCTGTGCTGCTGCTGCCTGCACTGCCGCCTGACTGCAAGTAACAGTGCCGCATCAGGAGACTCCCAGCACCCCTGCCCTGGTGGAAGAAATTTCTAAGCAGCAAAGCATTAAGGAAGCTGCATGGCTATTTGTAACAGCCTATGCTGAGTTATGGTAGTAAAGACATGACGTGAAGCCAGAATTTAAAAGGGAAACAGAGTGTAAAGATTTTGAAAATATGCAGCCTGGATAAGTAGTAGAGAAGCAGAGAGCATTCTCAAAAGAAAAATTCAATGATACTACAAAGATTAACTAAAAAGAACGGGATTATCAAGAGAATGGGGAAAAGACCTTGAAGGCATTGTAGAAGCCTCTGGGGCCAACCCTTCCATTTCAGGCCCAAAGACCTAGGGAGACAGAATGGTCTTGGGGAACAGGCCTGAGGTGCCACCAGCTGGCTGTCCAGGACCACCTTGGGAAGCTGCTTCTAGCACCAGTACCCCAGCTGCTTTGGCTGCTCCAGCCATGGCTAAATTGGCCCCAGGTGTGGCTGGACCCACAGCTTTGGAGAACACAAGCCACAAGTCTTGGCAGCGCCCATGTGGTGTTAGGTCTATAGGCTCACAGAATGCCAGAGCTGGGAAGGCTTGGGAGCTTCTACCACAATTTCAAAAGGTGTGTAGAAAAGCCTGGGGACCCAGGAGGAGATCTATCACAGGGGCAGATTCACTGCATACAGCCTTCACTAGAGCAATGCCTTGCAAAAATGTGGGGTCAGAGTTGCATCAGAGAAACCACACCAGCACCACGCCTAGTGGAGCCATGAGAGCAGGACCACCGTGGAGACCCCAGATCTGTGGAGCTAACACAGTGGAACCCCAGCCTGGGAGAGCTGAAGTGTGACCTGCAACCAGGAAAGCTATAGGAGTGGAGGTCCCAGGGACTTGGGGACCCAACCCCACACCAGCATGCAGAGGTGGTGAAACATGGATTCAAGGTCCCTGATTCGCTTGCTTTGAGATTTAATGCCTTCCCTGCTATGTTTCAGACTTGTTTCGGACCTGTTCCTCCTTTCTTTGGGACTACTTCTCCCTTTTGGAATAGGAATATGTACCCTATGTTTGTCCCACCATTGCATCTTGGAGGAGATAACCTGTATTGATTTCACAGATGGGACTTTGAACGTTGGATTCTTGAGTTGAAACAAGTTAAGTCTTTGGAGATGAAATGAATGTATTTACATGTGGAAATGACATGAGTTTTGGGGGGCCAGGGGTGGAATGTAGTAGATTGAATTATGTCCCCCCAAAACTCCCTAAAGCTTGAATTGTGTCCCCCAACTTTTATGTACTAGAAACTTGGTCCCCACTGTGACTGTCAAGAGGGTGGGGAATCCTATTATGGTAATTGAAAGGTGGGGCCTTGAAGAGGTGATTGGATTGTAGGACCATGCAGTAGTGAATGGATTAAAAATGGTGGTCAGGGGCGCGGTTCTGAGGGTTTTAAAAGAAGAGAAGAGTCTGTCTCTCTCTCTCTGCTCTCTCTGCTTCCACTATCTTGCAATGTGAGACCCCTGAGTCACTGTCACCACCACCAGATGGACTTTGGACTTTCCAGCCTCAGAAACTGTAAGCAATAAATTTCATTTTCTTTATAAATCACCCAGTTCCAAGTTCTTTGTTATAAGAAAAAAAAAAAACAGTCTAATATAGTAGGCATTCATCTCTCCCTCACATGAACTAAAGGGAGAGAACTGGGCTGATGTCATCAACTTCCTCAGAAATGCCAAAGATAAACTGACCTGCTCCCTTGTTTGGAAACAGGTCCCAAACAAGTCCAAAACACAGCAGGGCAGGCATTAAATCTGAGCCTGAGCAGATAGAAGTCATGATCCTTTGGTCACAGGTCAGGTTGCTGATATGAAGGTCCAGAATGGAGTCTCTAGGAAAGCGGGATATGTTCGCATGTCACACAGAGACAAGCAGGATTTAGGATGAGTCTGTCTCTAAAATCTGGACTCAAGACAAGGAGAGGGACAGAACTAGAGTCCATTTGTTCTTGCTTGGAAAAGCTTCCTCTACCAAGTAATATAGTAAGATTAGCTATTGTTTGTGGACTGCCTACTAAGCTAGGCAGAGGACTTTAGGCTAAACTCTTTACACAATTATTTTATTCAACACTCGACAGTCTAAAGAGATGGGTACCAATAACACTTCCACTTTACAGATGAGGAAGTGAGGCTTAAAAGCCTTCAGTTACTGTAGGCTTAGAGCAGGATTCAGCCCAGGAAGTCCAGCTCCATTGCCCTTAAACTTAAACCACTAATTATCCTGCCTCCAACTACCTGAAGCCTTAAGGTGCCTCACTTGCAATTTAGCACACAGGTGTTGAAGGCCTACTGTATGCCAGGCCCTAGACTGAGTGTTGGTATTGTAGAGACAAGAAGGACATGGTCCAGAACCCAAAACACACACACACACACACACACACACACACACAATTAAATAAAAATAAATTAAAAAAAAAAAAAAAGAGCTCACAGGCTGTTGGGAAGGCAGATGGATAAACAGAGTGAGCGTGCCAGGTAAATGCACTATGAGATAGGCTGAGCGACTGCTGTGGAAGGAAGGCACAACCTACCCTGGAGGCCTTGTCGGGAGCAATTGGGGAAGGCTTCCTGGAGAAGGCAACACCTGAGCTGAATCTGTTGTCTCTGATTCATAGCCACTTAAATGTGGACATGAATAGAATACGTGCTTCACACACGCACACACGTACACACACACACACACACACACAAATATCACTGCTTTATAACCATGTCCTTTGATCCATCAGTTTGATCCCACTAATTTCTTTATAAACCTAGCTCCAGTCACCATTGGTAAGAATGGCTGGGTGGGCCTTCCTGAACCTCAGCCCACCTATTTTATGGCTCAGGCATTTCATCTTAAGCTCCAGAAGATTTTGGAGCAAAAGGCCACCTCCCATAAGCATCCAGAGGAGGACAGAAGCCAGGCCCACCCCTACCCTACCCCCGGACCGGGTGCAGAGCCCACCCCCTGGTGCGAACCGGGTCATTCTTTCTCCCTTCATGCTTCCTCACTGTGGGCCTGTGTTATGACCTTCATTGTCCCCTTTTATCCCCATGATAGTTGTTTCCATGGAGAAGCCCCAGGTCACATTTGTGTTCCCTTAGAAAACATGAGGCAGGAAACTGAAAAAAATTAAAGCATGTGTTCCATTTTCGATTGCTTTTCTGGGCATCCTCGTGAGGAGGGGTCCACTTCCTCATCCACCCATTTGGACATTCTTTCTCTTTTTCTCCTCGCAGTGGTGAGGAGAGTGAAAAACCTCCTGCCCACTGCAAGCAAGTAGGATCCAGAAAGAGCACAGCAGGAACGTGGGGGCAGCCCAGGGCTGGCCACTTTGCTTCCTGAGGGCACAGCATTTTGGATATTCAGACAGTCTTTTACACGTGCACAAGAACATGGTGCCAGGCGCAGAAGCCCCGCAGAGGGTGGGCTGGTGCTCCAGGTGGAGAGAAGCGGTGGGGGCAGGGCCTTGACATGTTATGGAGAAAATTCAGCTGTCCATATCAGAGGGATGCATGGCTGGATCTTGAGGTTTGGGAGCTAAAACTTTCCCTTAATGTTGGAAGAAAGAAAATAAACAGAGAGAGAAGAGAGGGAGGGAAAGAATAATGGACGGGGCGAGAAAGAGAGAGGGGACTCAAGGACTGGCATTTCTAAAAAACAAGCTTCTGTCAGAAATTCTCGCCACCTCTGAGTAAAGTCTAAAACCCACATTTCATGAAAACGTGTTTAATATTTACCACTAGGACTACAACTGTGATGCGGCCATTCTACCATTATGGTGCAATTAAAAGAATCTGAGTTTTAGAGAAGAGCAGAACTGATTTTAAATCCTGCTGCTGCTACTTAGTCGCGTGGCCTAGGATGAGCCTCAGTTTCCTCGTGAGTAAAGATGGTATGGTAACTCCTGAGCAGGGAGACGGAAATGCTGGACGCTGGGTTTGGGGCCGTGGGCTCTGAGAGGACACTGGTGGGCCTTCCCTTCCTTATGGGCTTCGAACACCCGGTGATCTATCCCGACCGCTCCCTACAGGTCACGACCCTGCCAGAGGGGTCTCCAAGGACGGCGGGCGCAGGAGGGCGGGCCTGAGGTGCGGGGCGCGCAGGGCCAGCCGCGCGGGGACAGGTGCACGTGCGAGTGCAAACAGAGCAGTGGTGGCGGCCGTCGGGCTCCCAGCTCTGGCCACGCGTTTTGGGGACACCACGGGTCCGCTGGGTTTCTCTCTTATGAATTACTCTTCTCGTATCCTATACGCCAGGTGTGGCGTTCCTGTCTCTGGTTGTGAGGTGGATGGCTCTTATGTTCTTCCTTTAAGAACTGAACCCTTCTCTTGGGCTATGTTGACCTGTGCGGAACTCACCCCCTTGAGCAGGCATTTGGCTCATATTCAGGTTCTCAGAACTGTGCCCAGTTTGCTGTACGGCGAACAGCGAAGTGTGTGTGGGAGCACGCATGTGTGCGTGTGTGTGTGCATGTGCACGTGTGTGCATGCATGCTTGTGTGTACATGTGCACATGTGTGCGTGTGTGCTTGTGTGCATGTGCACGTTTACGCACACATGCGTGTGCACAGGTGTGTGTGTTCCCCTCTAGTGTGGAAACCTTCTGTCAGCTCTTCTAGCCTCTTTTTTAATAAATTCATTCCCAATCTTTTGAAACATTTCACCTTTAAATCCACAGAAATGTTAAGATTCTACCAGGGCTTCAGATATTATATATTTTAAAATTTGCTTCAAATTGCATGATTATTAACCTAAGAACATTAATCTTTTAGAATCTTTCAAGTTTTTACATGACAAATTTAAATGTGTCCTTTTCTTTCTTTGTTTTGTAAGTTAACTAGTCATTCTGGTATTGTCCCTATTTTTGATGTGGAGAAACCCTGCAGTACTTACTTGCACCACATAGCTTTCTGACAGCTCTCAGAATGGCTTGCAATCAGGAAAGAAGAAAAAAAAAAGGTATGTTTTCCAAGTAAAGAAGATAATTCTCCAGGAATGGAGTTAAAGAGAAAATTTATAAGCAAGTGATTGCTTAGGAATGTGCTTTAATACAGTAATTTCTTAATGCGATGACCCAGTGTAAATACATTTTATTTGCAATGTTCTTGAAACGACTTATCAAGGCATTCTGTGCTACGGAATGAGAGACATCTCTCCTAATTAAGAGAACCAAGTGCTCCAAAAAGAAGTACAAATCCTATTTGGGGCATATCTCCAAGAGAAAGGAAAAGTAAAGCTAAACGTTGTGAAAACTTTGAAAACCTAGTGTGCTTAAATGAATGGTTCAGTATGTTTATCTAGATAAGGATATTGCAATTCAATAAAATTATTTTAGCTTTGTATATATGAAATATGCTCATTGCCTTCTAATTTCTTAGAACCCACTTCGTATTTTACAGGGGTCTCATTTCAGCTATTCAGGTATGTTTAATTTTTTCATAAAATTTGTTAATATATCTTATTAATAAAAAAGCATATTTTAATGTTGAGGCAGAGTATCCTTTTAAAAATACCTTTTTCTTATAATGAATTATGCAGAGGGCTGGCTGGTGAGCTCAGTTGGTTAGAACACTGTGTTATAATACCAAGGTCAAGAGTTTAGATCCCTGCACCAGCCTGCTGCCAAAAATAAAATATTTTTTGAAAGTTATGCAGAAATTTATAAAGGACAAAATAAAAATCATTCATAATCACAGAGGACCCATTATTAATATTTTGGTGTCATTCTTCCAGTCATGTTTTATGCATAAATAATGTAACTTTTTAAAATTAAGAGATCATAATGTGTATACAATTTTTGTATCCTGTTTTTTCGCTATCCTTGTTTCTACTTAACATGTGGTGTGAAGGTTTTTCTATGTCATCAGACATTCTTTAATATTGTCGTTATCATTGGCTACATAGTTTTCCATTGTATGAATGCACCGTGATTATCTTCTTACATAAATTCCCTGCTGTACATCATTTGAGTTCTTCCTCGTTTTTTACTTGTTTGCTTATTTGTCCTAACAATGGTGTAGGTAGACTTTTGTGCATGTCCATGATTTAGTTATCTGGAATAAAGAGTATAAACATATCCTTTTGTAAAGGTGCTCATACTAAAACCAAATTATCTCCAGAAAAGCTGCACCAATTAGTATTCCAGACATGTATATAAGTAGTGGGGAAGTTGAACACACAGCTCTGGGTTCAAATCTTGACTCTGCCACTCTCCAGACATGTGAACCGGGAAAAATCACAGAAATTATCTGAGCTTCAGACTTCTAAAAAATAAGGAAAATAAATGTATTTATGCCTTGTGCTTGTTTTGAGAATTAAAAGATAAAGTGCTTAGGCTTGTGACTGGCATATTGTAGGCGCTCAATGAAAGTTAGCTATCATCATCATCATCATCATCATCATCATCAGGAGACTCTTAACAACCAGATTCTTTCACTCATTGATTCAATTCATTCAACAAATATTTATTCATGTCCTCTGCGTGCCAGGCTTTGTTCTCAGCTTTTGGGGTACAGTGGTGAACCAAATGGATGAAGACTCTGGCCCTCATAGAGCTCACATTTTAGTTGGGGGAGGAGAAGACAGATAATAGACATCAAAAACAAGAGATTGCACAGTATAGTAGAAAAAGAAAAAGCAGAGCACAGTGAGGATTTTCAGGAATTCAGGGGGCACGGGGTAGAATTTCAAGAAGGACAATCGGAACAGGCACCAGTGAGTAGGTGACAGTTGAGCAAAGAAAGACTTGAAGTGGGTGAGGGAGTGAGACCTGTGATAAGGGAGCCGAGCTGCAGAGGCAGGCAGGGACAGTGGGGCTGGAGCCAAGGGCATGGGGAGAGTAGGAGGAGGGGGTGTCAGAGGGGTGGCAGGAGCCTGGGGGGCAGATCACATGGGAACTTGCAGGCAGCGGGGAGCTCAGTTGGAGCAGCGGGGGCAGATTACACCAGATCTTTTCCTCTGTGTGGACTGAGGACCTGTTGCAGGGTTCTGAACTGGGAGTAACATGATCTGATTAATGTTCTAGAAAAATCACTGGCTGCCGTGTTGAAGACCAAGGAACCAAAGGTGAAACAGGGATCCTGTTAAGGTGCTCTGCAGTGAGAATTATGGTGACTCCAAGCAGGGTGGAAGTAGCAAAGGTGGCCAAACCTAGTTGGATGCTGGATATGTTCTGAAGGCTACACCAATAAGATTTTCACAGGGTGTGAATTGGATGGTGAGAAGAACAGGAGTCAAGGATTCACTCCATGGCTTTTGATGTGAGTACCTAGAGGGATGAGTTGCCTTGAACTGAGATGGGAGAAGATCAGGAGTTGAGTTTGTATATTAAACATCCACGTGGAAGGCCGGCCCATGGCTCACTCAGTAGAGTGTGGTGCTGATAACACCAAGGCCATGGGTTCGGATCCTATATAGGGATGGCCGGTTTGCTCACTGGCTGAGTGTGATGCTGACAACACCAAGCCAAGGGTTGAGATCCCCTTACCAGTCATCTTTTTAAAAAAAAAATAAAAATAAAAATAAAATAAACATCCACGTGGAGATACTAAGAAGGCAGGTACATAGATGAACTTCTGGAGTTTGGGAGAGAGGGATGGAATAAAAATACCAATTCAGGAGTCACTAGCACAGGCACGGTATTTTTAAAGTTATATATCATAGTCTGTTCAGGTTGCTATAACAAAACACCTTAGACTGGGCAGCTTATAAACAGCAGAAATATATTTTCTTACAGTTATGGAAACTGGAAAGTCCAAGATCATGGCACCAGCAGATTCGGTGTCTGGTAAAGGCCCATTTCCTTTACAGACAGAGGTCGTCTCACGTGTCCTCACATGGTGGAAGGAGTGAGGCAGCTTTCTGGGACCTCTTTTGTAATAGCACTAATCCTTTTCCTGAGGGTTCTGCCCTCATGACCTAATCACCTTCCGAAGGCCCCACCTCATACCATCACATTGGGGTTTAGGTTTTTTAACATGAATTTTGGGAGGACACAAACATTCAGACCATAGCACTAACAGATTGAATAAAATCTCCAAAAAAACATATTCAGATAGAGCAAAGGGCCAATGACTGAATGCCGGGATACTGCAACTTTGAAAGGTTGGAGGGAGAGGAAGAAACAGCAAAGGAGACTGAGAAGAAGTAAGCACTAAAGCAGGTAGAAATCTAAGAGTCCCGGAAGCCAAGGGAAAAAGAAAGAGGATCAGGGAGGGGGGATCCAAGAGATCAAGTTATGACGAGGACTAGAACTGAAGGACGGACTCCGCAGCCTCAGCTGCAGAGAGCAGACTGCTGGAGTGGGAAGAACCAAAAGCCTGCTCAGAGCAGGGTTGGGAGAAAGTGAGAGCACAAAGCCTAGAGATGGTGAGAACTCACAAATCTGGAGGAGTGTTGCTCTAAAATAAATGTGGCGGTATCTAGCTGAGGAAGTATAATCAACGTACAGCATATGTGTGTGCATGTGTGTGTTAAAGAATGGGAGGGATGATGGCACGTGTGTGTGCTGTCAGGCAGGGCCCGAAGAAGGGAAAGCCTTCCACAGTGTAGGAGAGAGGCCAACTGTTGGAACAACGTCTTGAGCAGGCCAGAGGGAAAGGGCTCTGGAGCAAAGTAGAAGGACTGGCACTAGACAGGAGCGTGGGAAATTCATCTACATTGAGATGTGGCTTCCGATGCTTGCCAGTGGGCAGATGTGGTAAAGGGAGTCCGTGAACATCCTCTTCTGATTGCCAGATTTTCTCAGGTACTTATTGAGCATCTACTGGATGCCAAGTACTTTGCTACCCGTGAGGTCATTATGTCAGGTTCTCCACTTCCTTGGCAGCCTTTGTCTTTCTGGGGCAATTATGACTCAGGACTCTTTAGGGGACTTACTGGGTTTCAAGTGACAGGGGAAATGGTATCCATGGAAGCCTGGAGGGATGAGTGGATTTCCAAAGCCCTACCTGGACATGTGGGTCCTTCCTGGGGTCAAGAATTTGAAACAGTTACCCTGTCATGCATCCGTTACTACACACTGGTAGAATCTTAGACTAAAAATAGTTATGCTAAAAATAACAAGTCCTGTACTTATCTGAGTTTTGTCAACTAAACTGCCAACAACTACATCTACATATTTGGAAACATCTGTACAAACACTGGGCATTTGGGAACATCAGAAACCTGGCATCATTTGGCATTTTTACACCTTTATAGTCCTTAGCTAGACATTTTTGTTTTGTATAGACACAGCCAGGCAGTGTGAATGATCCATTTGAAATAAAGCCTCTGTCCACAAAGATCTGTTTCTGTCCTTATATGGACTCTAGAGGAAAGAACAGAGTAATAATTAAACCAGGAGAGATAAAATATGATCCCCAGTTTACCTTGATAGTGCCTGTGAAAATTCCCCCATATTTAGAGCTAAACTCTCTCAAAAATTTTTCATGTCGTGCTTTAATCCTCATTCCAAGCAATTAAATTTTTCTGCTTTCTTCTGTTACTAATTACGAATCTTTCTTTCAATTTATTTTTAATTTTTGATGAAATCTTAAACCTACTAAAACCCTTCCACAATGTGGCCAACATGTCCTCTTCAGGGTTCTTATCAAGCCTCATGGTTAAATCAGCTTAGCTTTTATTGCCTTTGGATTATGTTGCTGCAATTCATTATGAGTTGTTGGATAAGATACTGCAGCATAACTCATGGGAAATTAAACCCAAGGCACTGTTTGGCTTTTCTAAAAAACTGTGATTCTTTGTAGTCAGTTAGGTATTAAATTCGGCTTTCTTTATACAAGGTCCCACAGTAAAGGATAGGCAAATCTGTTATCTGTTCTTCTTTATGACCTTAAGAGCACTTTTCAATCTGTTGTCCCATGCTTATACATACTAATTGTGTATAAAACACCACTCAGCTTCGACACTGTTCTGTCCCTCTGATGTGGTACTATCTCAAGGATGTTTAGATGACTTTCTATATATGGTTTTATTCCACATGAAAGGAAATGTTCCAAGGAGTCTAGTCGATCTGCCAGCTTTTTACTCCTGCCTCTACGGATCCCCACAGTTTCTTTTAGATGATGTGAGTTTTAAGAGTTAAAAACCGTAAGGAGGGCCGGCCCGGTGGCGCACTGGATAGTGCGCCACTTGGGAAGCGCGGCGGCGCTCCCGCCCAAGGGTTCGGATCCCACATACAGACTGGTTCCCGCTCACTGGCTGAGCGAGGCGTGGGAGCAACGCCAAGGGTTGCGATCCCGTTGCCGGTCCCGGTCCGGTACGGGCATGACATTGAGGGTTGCGATCCATTGCCGGACACGGAAAAGGACAAAAGACAAAAAAAAAAAAAAACCGTGAGGAGGCTCCCTGCTATAGCTAGAACTTTGAATTCCACAAATGTTATTTTTTTTATCATTATGTTTTAAATCACACATGTATAAAAAGAAGAAAATAAAAATTGCATCCCTGTCCTCTGTCCTCTAAATGTCTGTAGTGTCTTCACAGTTATTGTGATAATGAAAAATATCCCACCTTTTTCCAAATATTTCTTATGGGAGCAGAACCACCCATGGTGGAGGACCTCTGATCTAGTCCAAAAGCTTCACCTCTTCATATAAGGAAGGTAAGGCCCAGAGAGGTGAAGTGACTAGCTTAAATTCACACAGCCAACTGGTGGCAGGGCTAGGAGTAGATCCAAGTATTCTGCTCCAAGTTGAAGGCTTGTTTCCACCACATGGCCATATCAGTTCAGAATGTTTTTAACTGCAAATAGTAGAAAATCCAATTCAATCTCACTTAAACAACAGGGAAATTGATTGACTCGCCTCATTGGAAATCCCAAGGTAAAACCTGCTTCAGGATTATTGAATCCAGTGGCTATGACTCCATATGCTTATGATTTAACTGGCTTTACCTTCCTCAATGTCAACTTCATCTTCAAGCTGATAGGAAGATGGTTACAGCAGTGTCAGGCCTGGGATCTGAACAGGAGCAGCCAAGCAAAGTGGGAAATGATAGATTTTAAAAATTCTCCAAGGAAACGAGAAAAAACTTCCCCAGAAGCTCCTGAAAACTACTTCTCATGTCTCAGTGGCCCACCTTGGGTCATACGGCCGTTCCTGAACCAAATTCTGCCCAGGAATATGAGATATCACTTAGGTCATCAGGCTCCCCCAGAGCTGGGATGGGGTCAGCTTCCCCTGTGCTATGTTGAAGAAGGGTGAGTGGATATCTGAACAATATGACTTTTCTCTTAGAAGAACGGCCTCTCCTTCTGTGGTCTTGCCACCATTAGTGTTAACAATAGTGACTTGCCTCCTTTGCAGCTTGTACTCTTAGCTAGCCAGTTATTCATTATGTGACTATGATGTCACATTCTTTGGGGTTTCCAGGGACTAAAGAATATGTGTGCATAAAGGAACAAACAAAATTAAAGTGCGGTTCTTTCGCATATCAAACAATATATGGTTGCATACTGATACACATATCATTTAGGATGAGGTTTGGTTGCATGTGACAGAAGACCCAAGTAGCAGTGGCTTAAAAGACAGAAACAAATTCCTCTTCTTACACATGTAAGAAATCCACAGAGAATCAGGCTAGGCTAATAGGGTGTCTGCACAATCATCAAGGACCTGGGCTTCTTCTGTCTTGTTCATCCATCATCCTCAAAATGAGCTCCTTACTTTGTGGTCCAAGTTGGCTGCTCAGCTGCAATCGTTGTGTCTACATTTCAATTGGCAGAAAGATGGGAAGACCTAAAGAAAAATGTGTGTTCCTTTGAAAGACATTTCCTGGAAGGACAGCATACAACTTCCACTTAAATCGCATTGGCAAAACATAGCCATACAGCCTCACCGAGCTGTTAGGGAAGCTGGGAAACGTGGTCCTTATTCTAGACTATCTGTACAACTAAAACATTGGGAGTTTTATTATTAAGAAAAAAAGGAGGGGAAGGTATTAGGGGTAGTCAGGAGTCAGTGCCACATATACATAAATAAACAATAAAATAAATATAAGTTCTGAAAATTCCCATGACCACTGATAAAATATATTATAAGAATTACTCAACAATACTCAATGATAGTATTTAGAATTATTGAACCTCACCGTAAAGAACAACACAAGTTAAAGATGAAAGTGCCAGCTGACTAAAGAGAATCCAGTCTATACCCAGCTCCTTAAAGGTGTTTCCCTCTTCCAAAAAAATAAATAAATAAACATGGTGCTGATAACACCAAGGTCCAGGGTTCGATCCCTGCACCAGTCAGCTGCAAACAGCAAAAAAAAAACCCCAAACAAACAAACAAACAAAAACTGGCAGTTCCCCTGCATGGGAAGAAGAATGAACTCAACTAGTCACAGATAAGAGTCAATGACCCAAGCAACTAAACGGGGTTGTTATCCAAGTGTAACCGAGATACAAGCTGGAACTCATATTGCTGAATTAAACATTAAAGTTATTCTAAGAAAAAAGTTAATAAACCAAATAGTAACAAAATAATTCTAGTCATTAATTGTATTTTAGAAGAACAATAAAGAAACCTGATCCATACCCACAGTAATACCCCCCCATCATCTCAAGGCTCCTGTTGCTCACATTCTGGCACTGCTGTAGAACCTAGATGCTCCTGTCTTTCCTGGAAGCCTTCTTTCTTTTCTCATTTCTTTCTCCTGTCCTGCTCTATCACTCATACCCATTCTCTCCATTTTGAATCCCAAAGGCCCAGAAATCAGGGCACCAAGACAGGACTCTCCTTGGAGTGGGGGAAGCGGAGAAGTTGATCAGACAAAGGGCAAGAGAAGAGAACAGGAAAAGGATAGAAACACTCCCACTTTATTGAATCCTCTCTGTGACAACCACTCTTGAGTCATATGGTTGGTCATTAAGGACATTCACCCACCCAGAAACCCTCATTCGCCTTCCAGAATGGATCCCTGCAGTCCTCTCTGAGTTAATGGAGCTGCTGCACAGAGGCCCTCCCCAAGGGCTCAAGCACTTTCTCAGCTCTGACGTGAGAATATGTGGAGGGGTAGTTGTCGGGCAGCTGGAGACCACTAAAGATAATGCTAACCACCTGTTAATATCTAATATCAGGACTAAGTCAGAAATAATTTTTTTAATCAAGTTAATTCTGAAAAATGAGAACAAAGGTAAGAACTCGACGTATAAGCAACACACACACACACACACACACACACATGAATGACCTGTCGTCAAGATGAAAAACAACAAAATCCTGATGCTATTTTAAACAAATAGAAATGATGGACAAAAGGTCTTTTGAAAAAAATTGAAAACACATACAGTCAGCCCTCAGTATCCGTGGGTTCCACATCTGCTGATTCAACCAACTGCAGATCAAAAATATTTGAAAACATAACAATAAAAAGTAACAACGCAACAATAAAAAAATACAAATTTTAAAAATACAGTATGACAACTATTTCTATAGCATTTACATTATTTTAAGTATTATAAGTAATCTAGAGATGATTTAAAGTATAGAGGAGGTTGTGCATAGGTTACATGCAAACACTATGCCATTTTATATCAGCACCCGCAGATTTTAGTATTGGAGGAGGTCCTGGAATCAATCTACTGTGGATACCGAAGGATGATTACTCATACTCAAAAGCAGGAAAAGAGTATCTCTGAGAGCTAAAACATTAGAGGTAATTTATAGCCACAGAGATAAGCAGGGATTAAATCCATGCAGCCGGTAGACAGACAGAGACTGAATTAATGGTTTGGGGGCTGTACTTTTATTGCCCCTGAAGGCTGAGCATCATCACAGCAGTGGACCCTCTGCAGGACAGAGAGCTGGAGTTGGGCTCCTATCTAAATTTAGAAGCCAGAAATCTGCTAAACTATTTGTCCACAAACAGAAACCAGGAAAAGTCTGGGAGGTATTGTAGGGTTACAACAGGAAGTGAGGTACCTACCGGAGGCCAAGAAATTTACAAAATAGAAGACAGACAGTAGACATGATCAAAAAAACCCAAAGCTTGTTCTTGAAAAGACCAATAAAAGGAATAAACCTCTGGCAGCACTAATTTTTTTAAAAACACAAATAAGCAATATTAGGGCAGAAAATAAATCATAAGTATGGATATACCAGAGAGAGAAAAAGAGTTTTCTATGAACAAAGTTATGCCAATAAAAAAAAAAAGTTGTATGGGATGGGATAATTTTCTAGAAAAATATGAAATACTATACTTTATTCAGCATGAAAAACAAGATCTAAAGAGAACACTATGTTAGCCATGGTTTCTTTGTTCATGCAACAGAAAACAATTTTGGCTTGGAACAAAAACCGAAAAAAGCATAGTTCGAAAAAGAGTTACCAGTGAATCTCAGTTATGAGCACATATGCAAACAGCCAAAATAAAATACTATCTCACTGAATACAGCAATGATTTAAAAAAAAAAAATCCAACAACAAAACTGTGCCATAATTGAAGAGGACACCATGATACCACTAGATACTGCTGTCCCTAGACACTTGATGCTATCTCTACCATTGCTGCATGCAAAATAAACAAACAAATACACACCAAAAAACTCTATAATATCCTTGATTCTTTGCTAGTTTGCTCCAGACTTAAAATCCTACGCAAGAAGGTCTCATTAGCTGAGCCTACAGCATATTCGCATGTCCTAGATGCTAGAGGGCAGAAGAAAGTGTATGTTTGATCATTTCAACTATTGCAATGAAAGACAGACCCTCCTTGGCCAAGATTTATACAATAGGGAATTCTCCAAACAGAAAGATAGTTTAGATGTTGGACAACGAAAAAAAAAAAATTCCAGCGGAACCTATAAATGTTAAAGAAATTTTTAAAATTTCTCCCCCCGCCCCCACCAAAAAGGCACCATATTCAAATGGTTTTTATGGGCAACTTTTGCCAAATCATCAAACAATTATAAAATTGTTCCAAAGATTTCAGAATCATCCCAATCCAATTATCAATAAGATTTTCTGGGGAACTTGACAGACTGATTCTTATATTTACCTAGAAGAACAAAAGTTTGAGAAGGGCCAACACAACTCTAAGATAAATGGGAGTATCACCCTTTGAGACATGAAGATGTATTATGAACCTATAATAGTTAAAATAGTATAGTATTGGGGGGGATCAATGGAAAGAGAAGAAAACTGCTGAAGAGACCCATGCTTCTGTAGGAACATGGGAAATGATAGGGAGTCTGTCCATCTCTGATCACTTTGAGAAGACTTCCTGAAAGTGAAAAGAGAAAAGATTTCAGGAGGTACTTGACAATGATGGAGGATTAAGAGTAATTGAACACATTTCCTATAATGCCCAGTTCAAAGGTCACTTCCACCATGAAGACTCCCCTAAATCTTTATGGCAAATTCTTTCTCTTTAATACATATTTTTTGAAACAATAACTCTTTTGACCTTCTTCCCTTTAAACATGAGAGTGTTATGCTATGCTACAAACTAAAAAAAATAATAAATTTATTTAAGTAGCTTCTACCACATTGTGAAATAAAAATACCTAAACAAAAATGAATAATGACAAAATGAAACCCTTGGTAGAAGATACACTGATTTATGATCTCACTAGAAAAATACACTAAGTACACGAGGACATTTAGTATCATTTTAGAGTAAACAGAATTAAATGTTATAAATAAAACAAAGAAACTCAAGGGAATATGAGTACCATGTTTTTAAAACATAGAGACGAGGAACATAGTGTGTAGATCAGATCTCTGATATTAATCAGGAACACATCTAGTGACTGCATAGGAAAACCCCATCAAGGATATTTTGACTTCGGAAGCTATTTAATAAATGATAGTCATTGTTTCTTGGAGAGGGTAGAACCAAGCTTACAACAACACCAAAAAAGGCATTTCTTAGCTTTCATATTAAAATATTCTACCTTAAGTACTACAGAAAAAAATATTTCTGTTTTCATGTTACCCCGATCTGATTACGGAATTCGGTACTCCTTTCTTACACCTTGTTATTTCGATCACATCTAAAACAATATTTTACTAAATTATTCATTGCTAAAAAATAAAGTCAACAAAGATGGGTGTACAGCAGTCCCCCTTATCTGTGGTTTTGCTTTTCTGTTTGTTACCCGCAGTCAACCAAAGTCTGAAAATATTAAATGGAAAATTCTAGAAATAAACAACTCATAAGTTTTAAATTGCACGCTGTTCTGAGTAGTGTGATGAAGTCTTGCTCAGTCCCACTCAGATGTAAATCATCCCTTAGTTAGAGTCTCCACACTATATATCTCCCCATTGATCACTTAGTAGTCACCTCAGTTCTCAGACTAACTGCCGCAGAGTTGCAGTGCTGTGTGTTCAAATACCCCTTATTTAACTTAATAATAACCCCAAAGCACAAGAGTAGTGATGTTGCCATACTGTTATAATTGTTCTATAATATTAATAGTTTTTGTTGTTAATCTCCTACTGCGCCCAATTTATGAATTAAACTTTATCATAGGTATGTGTGTACAGGAAAACACATAGTATATATAAGGTTTGGTACTATCTTCAGTTTCAGGCACATCCACTGGGGGTCTTAGAACATATCCCCCACTGATGAGGGGGGACTACTGTACTGACATTATCAAACAAACATTGATATTCTGTGGATATTTTTGAGACATTAAACCTATGTAATCTTATTCCCAACAATCCTTTGTTCTCAGCTGTCCCACAGCTCCCCCCTCCCCTTAAATCAATTACATTCATTGTTTCATGAGAAAGGCACAACCCAATGTAGAGCAGAAGAGACATTCTCAGCTTTGCTGTTCAAATGAGATTTTAAAAAATTAATACACAAATAATAATTGCCAAAATTCGACATGATATATCAAAGGCAAGTAATTTTGACAATATATTAATGATCTAAAAACCAATATTTATTCAATAATAATTATATTCCAGACACTGTTCCAAGTGCTTTACATTTAATCCTTGTCATAAATTTACTGTTATTTCTCCCATTTGTAGTTGATACTGTTATTCCTCCTATTCCACGGGTAAGGAAACAGAGGCCCAAAAGTGTTACAGTAACTTGCCCTAGGTTATGCAGCTAGTATCTTGTGGAGCTGGGATTAGAGCTGTTAAAAAAATAATTGGGAGGCCATTAGCCTGAGCCTTGGGTTCCTTTCTAAGCAAACCCAACCCAATTCAATGTAAACAGTAAAACAAAACCTAAACTTAACCCATCAGAAACCACCAACTAACCTCTAACTAGGGACTTTCCATTTTAATCAATCAGACATTTTCTTGTCTCACTTCTGCAAACACCTTATTAAAGTTTCCCCCTCCTGCTCCTTGGTGAAGCACTGAACTGCTTTCAGTCTGGTGCTGCCCAATCCATGAATTGCTATCTGCTCAAATAAACTCTTTAAATTTTTTATGTGCCTAAGTGTATCTTTTAACAGAGCCCAGGAGATCTGACTCCTGAGCTAATGAAGACCCTGCTCCAAGTTCAAAGACATGGATAAGGTGGATAAACATAAAAAGAACATTAAAAAAACAGCCATGCTCACAGGAAAGAAATCACCAAAAACAAAGAGGGAACTGAGAGCAAGAGCAGTGACCCAGGAACTGTTTCTTCCTTTGCCTGCCACTTCAGCCATACATTTTATTGACATTGAATGTCCCTTCGGGTGCCTCTTTACCCTCTGCCACAAGACTAGCAACATTCTAGTTTAGTGCTACTTGAAGGGTAGTCCTTCAACCAGCACTTGTCTCCATATCCTTTCTTACCAGTATAGAAATTGAGAGAGAGCACTTGGACAACTTTATAGCAATTCGAACTTGCTGAGATATCCAGTTGTGTGATTAGTGGGCACATCTCATTGAATAAGGTCTGGACCAGTTCAGGAGTTGTCAGACTTGCATGGTAAGCCACGTGTGGAGCTGGGTATCAGACATGCACCAATATGTGATGTTTGAAGGTTAGTTTGTCAACTGGAACATAAATATGTATAAAAACCTGAAAAATGTAGCTTTTATTTATTGTGATAATTTATTACTTTAATAATCACTTGAATTTTAAATAAAGTCTTTTTTTAATTTATAGTTTAACATTATTAACTCAAATAGGGAAGTAAAATTTGTATTTTTAAAAATGTTAACCCTCATTGATAGACAAAACGAGCTTCTCTGGACTTGTCAAGAAAAGACATAGCTGTTCCAAATCCACTGGTAATGGGAAACCAAAGCATGATGGAAATGGGAAACCAAATGGTGATGGAAATTATTCCAAAGAAGTGAAGACCAAAGAACCAAAGTTAATTTTAGTTTTATTGGGGAGCATACATCAGGAAAGCAAAACCACTGTAAGTATTATGGGATAAAAGATTTATTACAGGATTTAGATCTTAACAATTTTGGAGGAGCCGGGGTGAAGTGAAGGTCTGAAAGGTGGAGCTGGTGGATCAGAGAAAAAGTCGCCAGCAGCCCTCCTGCATGTGGTGTAGGTGGACAAGTATGGGAGGTGTGAGAAGCTAAGCAAGTGCAGCTGCTATGATGGGGTTGTGAAGGCAGAGCTCATGGGGAGGTCCATGGGAAGCTGCTACCTGTGTGTAGCTATCACTTCTGTTAGTCTACCACTGAGCATCTGGAGGTGGGCTTGGGGGCTACTGATGATCAGCAGGGACAGCTATCAAGAAGAGCTAAAAGCAGAGCAAAGGAAAGCAAGGACAAGCTGGACTCCAGTGGATAACTCTGAGTCTGTCTGTCACTGCATCTGACTGCAAAGACCAACACTAATGTCCATAGTAGATTTATTTACAGTAGGCAAAAAACTGAGAACAACCCACAAAGATCCATTGGCAGGTGACCACTCATAAACAAACAATGGTATGCATTTCATACAATGAAACACAACTCAGCAATAAAAAGGAATGAAACACTGAGAGGCTAGGATATAGGAAAGGTCATTGACATGGATATTGATATGCCATGAATTAAGACAGGAGTAGTACTGGAGAGAGTATCAATGAAGCAGGAGCTAAAATTAAAAATGATGGGGGAATAAGCTGGGAATCAGTAGAAGATGCCAAACACAATAGGCAGTGGGGTAGTTAAAGCTAATGACAATAAAGCTGGGCATTTCTAGGGAAGAGGGAGAAAGAGTGGCAGTGAGGGGCAAAGAGGACACTTAAACATGTCTGCGAGCCCAAAAGCGGAAAAGGCTGGGAGAAAAAAACAGCCAACACTTGCAATGGCTGCAGGGCAAATGATGTCCTCAGGGATGATTCCAATTTCCACTAGATAAAGGAGAAGGAAAACTTCAGAGAAGAGGTTAGGCATAATTTCAATGATTATATACATGTTTTTTTTTGGAAGTTCTATTTGGTTCTTTCTCAAATTACTTTTTTTAAATTTTCTGTTCCTTTTTCAACTTTTACTTTCATCTTTTACTTCTTTACACATTTTATGTACAGTTTATGTTCTTTAGCTAATAATTCCAATATCTTAAATCCCTGGGAATCAACTTTTTGTTAGCATTTTTGCTGACTTTTATTTATCTTGCACTTGGTAATGTTTATTGTGAGCTTCTATTTCATTGCACTTGATCTTCAGAAACTCTGAGTAGCCTGAGTTGAGGATGCTTCCCTCTAAAATTGCTTTGCAATAGTCTCGGCCACATGGCAGGAGGCATTTGCAAACTGTGACCATCATATATTATATTAAGTTCTGAGCTTAGGGTTTTCTCTTACCAGTGCACTGGTAACACAAATTTATATTCCAGACACGTGCGGTTGGGGATGTTGCGATTTTAATGTGAAATAATTATTTTTATTTTTTTCTACCTAGAAGAGTGGTAGAATCAAATAGTTTACCTGTGTGGCCTCAAATGCCAGCAGCAAGCATGTTAGTCCACGTTTTCACTAAATTGCAACCTTTGAGGGTTCCAGCTTTACATGGGATTTTGCTCTTGGAGAATTTGGGAGAAACAGGATGGAGATATAGGAAACTTGGCTATAAGAAAAAATGTATATTTTTTCACACCAAGGCCAAGGGTTTGGATCCCTGTACCACCTAGCCAAAAAAAGAAAAAAGAAAAAAACGTATGACAGCTTAAAAATGTATAACAAAGGTAATTTAATCATGATAAATTACTTAGTTCAGCAAGTAGAATATAATCATAATAATCAGATTATAATTAGGTATGTAATTGGGTATATAAATTAGATGATTATAATAAAATAAATGTTGAATATTCATTTAAACAAAAGCTGTGACAGAACTATACTGGGAGAGGAAGTAAGAGCATGGAGATAGAAAAGGTATTTGATGATATCCTATTATCCATCATCAGAATCAGTAGGAAATACCTAAAATGTACACACCAGGAAATAGTAATGTAAGAATACTATTTAAAGATATGGATGTAAGTACCAGAAAAGCAGCTAAAAAGGGTATTAAATGAGAGGATCGGGAATGGGCAATGATGTGCTGGAGCTGACTTGTTCCAGCTTGGATGAGCCAGTTGGGTCCCTTCCCAACTCCCTGTTCAGTGACATCACAATCGTAGCTCAAATTCAACCGTGGTGAAAGTACTCCATGGAAACAGAAAACACTATAAATCAGGGCTTTATTTTTTTCTTCAGAGAGTCAGTTGTTAACCATTTACCAGAACACTACTAGAGGTAGAATAGGGGCTCCTGATTTAGTTATAAGTTTTATTGTACTATTTGGTTTTTCAAACTATGTACTTGTACTGCTCTGAGAAAATGGTATTTCCAAGGAGTAACCCATGGAGGTGGGGGAAGACAGAAGAACAGAGAGAGGGAATTTGCCTTATCAAATATCAGAGCATACCATAAATCCAATATAATCTAATCAGTATGCTATAGACATGGGAATAAACAAACAGAAGAGTAGAATAGAGAATCTTTAAATTGATCCCTATACATATATACACTTATACATAATAAAGCTGTGTTTCAATCCAATGAGGAAAAAATGATTAGGTAATAAATAGAGTTGATACCATTGTCTATTCACCCATACTAGTTTGCTAGGGTTGCCATAACAAAATGCCACAAATTGAATGCTTTAAACAACAAAAATTTATTTTCTCACAGTTTGGGAGGCTGGAGGTCCAAGATCAAAGTGTTGGAAGGTTTCATTTCTCATGAGGCATCTCTTTGGCTTGCAGCCAGCCATCTTCTCACTGTGTCCTCGCATGGCCTTGTGTGTGCCCTGGTTTCTTTCTTATAAGGACACCAGTCATATCGGATGAGGGTCCCATCCTAAAGACCTCATATAACCTTAACTATATCTTTAAAGGCTCTATCTCCAAATACAGTCACATTGGGGGTTAGGGCTTCCACATATGAATTTGGGGGAACATAATTCAGTCCATAACATCACCTTAAAAGGTAGATCTCAACCCTTATGGAATATTAAAAGCTAATAAAAACTTAAACATAAAAAATTGAATTATGGGCCGGCCCGGTGGTGCACTGCTACAGTGCGCCGCTTGGGAAGCATGGCAGCGCTCCCGCCGAGGGTTCGGATCCCACATACAGACCGGCCGCTCACTGGCTGAGCGAGGTGCGGGGGCAACACCGAGGGTTGCGATCCCGATGCCGGTCCCGGTCCGGTACGGGCGCAACACTGAGGGTTGCGATCCGTTGCCGGTCACAAAAAAAAAAAAAAAAGGAAAAAAAAAATTGAATTATAAAAATTTTGAAAGATAAACTGGGAGACTTCATGTATAATCTAGGATCATGGATGTTTCTTAACCAAGTCAGGAGTCGCATAAGCTGTGAAATAAAAATAATAGACACATCTGACTGTATAAAATTTTTTAACTTTTTAAGGTAAAAGATATATTAAATAAAGTGTCAGTCAGGGTACAATGCAGGAAACATGACCACCCTAGGTATTTCAAAAAGAAATATACAATAATCTTTAAGCTCCTATTATTGAAAGGGCTGGAGCAGTTGGCTTTAAGCTGGATCCCCAGCAATGACTGCCAGAAAACCACTGTGGAACTCACCACCAGAGACACTGCTTTCTTTTTACCCTTTTTTTTTTAATGTTAAAGAATATAATGAAATATCATTTCTGTAAAATAATAAGATTATGTATGCATGTGCATGTGTGTATATATATATATATATATATATATATATATATGCATGAATGTGTATCTGATTACATATGTATAAGGAAAATTACATATAGGGGGAGGAGTATGCAGTGGGGTTAGGGCTTAGAAATACTGTGAATAAAAAGGGTAAGAGGGGGCTGGCCCGGTGGCGCACTGCTACAGTGTGCCGCTTGGGAGTGCGGCGGAGCTCCCGCCAAGGGTTCGGATCCCACATACAGACCGGCGCTCACTGGCTGAGCAACACCGAGGGTTGCGATCCCGTTGCCGGTCCCGGTCCGGTAAGGGCCCGACACTGAGGGTTGCGATCCGTTGCCAGTCACGAAAAAAGACAAAAAGGAAAAAAAAAAAAGGGTAAGAGGGAATGAGAAAGGTGAGCAGAAAAAAAAGAGAGAAAAAAGAAAAACACTAAAAAACGTCCATTGTTTTCACCACGGCTTGCTCAAAGTCACCCTCTCAAATCTATAATTTAAAAAGCGGTGTCCAAATACTGACCTGTAAAAAGACACCATCATTTAGCCAAGTATGTCATTGTGGTTGATACAAATGACAGCAACCACTGAGCCAAACTATTGCTTAACCCTTACAGATGTCCTAGAATAGAATCTTTTCCATTCTGGAAACTAATTTGACAAAAGCCACAAAACTTTCATATCCATTGATCCAGAAATGTATACTTCTAGAAATCTATCCTAACAAAAAAAAAAAAAAAAAAGAGATTTGGTCACAATTTTTGGCTTAAAGGTATTTTAGTATTAATTACAATAGCAAACACTAAGGAGAAAACAGTCTAAATGTTTAGCAAAAATTAATTTTATAGATTCATAGAATGGAACATCAAGCAATCACTAAAAACTATATTTTCAAAGATTTTTAATAGCATTGGAAACTGTCTACGATATAATGTTAAGTGAATAATAAAACAAAACCAAAAATACGTACTGCATGAGTTCACTGCAATTAAACACACACAAACGCAGTTAGACGTTAAGGAAACATACCAAAATGTTAATGGTGAATAGCTCTAGGAAACAGATTGAAGGTGATTATAATTTTCTTCATTTACTTGTATTTTTTCCAGATTTTCTAGAATGGGCATATACTTGGTACAGAATATTCTTTTGCTCACCTTATGTGAAGGCAATCTGGCTGGAAAATCAGTCAGCACAGTGATCCATAGACTATAAATTCTATGAGGGCAGGCATCTGCTTAACTTTGTGTCCCCATTGCTTAGCACATGGTAACGGGTGGGTATGTGGATGGATGGATGGGTGGATAGAAGAATGGATGGACAGATGGATTTGGTTGTTCTGGAAGGCCAGGCAAACGTTGCTCTCCTTCACCAATCCCAGATTCTTGTCTCTTGGAGCTTTGTGGCACAGCAGGATTTTCTCACAGACTTGAGAACCATTCTGTTGATTAAAGTGTAGGTACTACTTTCACCTCCTTCTATACATGTCTTACAAATTAAGGAGAGGATAGTATATGTAAGAAATAACCAGAAATTATTCATGCATTTGTTAATACACCATATGGAACAATTGTAGGTATGTATGTGAATACCTGGGATGGGGCTTCAGGTCCTCTGTCAAGTCCCATTTGTATCCTTCGATGAGTCATGCTCTGGCACCTGCAGCCATCTGTGGCAATCAGGAAAGACAGAAGCCAATAACTCACCAGAAAGAGCTGGGCAAGGTAAGGCATTTGGGGCATTTAGTACATTTAAAACTCATGCCATATGATTTGATACTTCAGAGTAAAAATTTTGTGAAATGACTATTTTTCTAAATATTAATATATCTACTATTTTGCACATCTACTTATAATATAAGCACCTTAAATATGTAATTGCACTTAATCCTAACAATGTCATTAACCTTAGATTATTTATGAAGAACCTGAGAGGATGTAATTTGCTTGAGGGCACACGCTAATAAATGACAGAGCTAGGATTCAAAGCTGAGCCTGTCCACCTCCCAAATCCCAGGCTTAGACCAGTATGGCTCAAGTCACACTCACATCCTGATTCCTTCCCCTCCAACTGTACTAAAGCAAGTCCTTTCTCTGCCACTTTGATGAATCCATTTACAGTCAGTGAAACCAGTTTTTAAATATACTTTGTTAATGGATGTTAATGCTTCTGTTCTAGAACTAGGTTTCACTCCAGGACACCCAGGAACATTTCAAAGTCACAACTGAGCAGTAACAAATTACCTTTTCCTGAACAAATTTCTCACCTAAGCATAAAGTGATTTGTGGATGTTGTAAATGTATGTTGGTGTTTACATCTTGGCTGTGAGCAGTAGTGCAGGAAAACATCAAAGTTTTGTGGGTGACAAAGAATCACTTCTGATCTTCACTTCAAAGACAGCCAAACCAAAAGAAAAACCTTCCCAGCAACGCTTTTGAGATTAATGTCAATCAGGCTTTTTCCTCAACTTGTCTATACAAGTTATGTGCATTATAATGATGGAAGCTTGTTAGAAAACGATATACCTCCTCTAAAATGGCAGTAAAAATGCCTACAGCACACACGCACATTTCTTCTCTCCCTTAACCCTGATTCCTTAAGACTAATTATAAAAAGGCCCCAACAAGTCCCTGTCACAAAAAGGTACAGGTGCTGTTTCTGAGCCTAGTAATCTGAACACCTGACATTTTCTGTAATGTCTGCAGAACTTCCTCTCCAGAGCTCACATCTAACTACCTTCTTCTCCCAGGAACATGTTCAGCTTCACAAAGCCTTTTGGTCTGGGTCTAGAACTTGCTCAAGAGCCTCAATTCCACCTTCATAAAGATATGCTCTTGTGGGACACGGCAACCCGAGGAAGGCAGCTGAGCTCCAAGAACCCTCCCCAGGCTTGTCTGATGCCTCATTTTTCTCCCACAGTGCCCGCTGCTACCTGGACCACATCACTTACTGCACAGATGTCATCCATGAGCTCTATGAGAGTCAGGACCATGTTTTGATCATCTTTGTGTCTCAGGCACACAGCCCAGTGCCCAGCATGCAGTCAGTGCTCACTAAGTGCCTGTTGTCCAATTAAGTGCATGAATGAACATACAGACCACCCTTCACCCCTGTGGCTGAAAGTGAGAGTCCCCAGGAGTCTGGGAAAGGAGAGGGAGAACAATTCGGGACAGGTCAATTGGAGCAAGGATGGGCAGCTGGAGTATGTGATGCGAAAAGGTCCAAGAAGTCAGAGGAAGTGTGTTTAGTAGAAAGGGGATCATGAGGCACAGGCTAAAGGTGAGGTGGATGATAATATGTCAGCCATTATGGAGCACAGGCTAGAGCTTCAGGCCCCAGAAAGCCGATATTACTTTCTTTGAAATCATTGTCCCGAATGGACTCTGACCTTTTTAACTGTTCCCATCCAGAAGTGTTGGATATTTATACACTATGTGTGTATGTGAGGTCCAGGCTAATGTGGTAGCACCCTTATCTGTGAGAAGCTTAAAATTTTCCCCAGTACTGCATACCCATGGCCTCCAGGCATTTGGTAAGACCCCCTACACTGGATCAGATCACTGTAAGTAACCTACTGTGCTACTGGAATCTGATTAAGGGCATTATGAAATATCTAAAAATGGCTCATAATCATTTTCAGTTCAACCCTGAATTGAATAATTCAGTCAACAAATACTGGTTGAGTTTTAAATATACATTAGCTACTGTGCTAGATCTAAGGATATGCACGCCCTCATATACCTAACCATTTTAGTAAAAATAACAGTAAGAAAGGTCCAATATAAAAGCATTATACTTTTTCCATTCACTCTGCACTGCTACAGCTACTGCCATCAAGAGTATAGAGGAATATGAGGAAGAACAAAAGACAGAATACTCATTATTTCCAATTTCATCTGAATACCAGCATATATGAAGGAGATTTCTCCTCTGAGTTACTGAAATGAGGTGATAGTTGATGGGGGAATTTTATGAGTAGAGATTGTCTTCATTCTTTATGCAAAATTCATCCCAGTATTCAAATAATTAACATTAATAATAGCATGGCCAAAAGCACCAGGCAAGTACACTGGATGGGCTCAGTTGCAGAAAACAGAATTCATACTAGCTCTTGCAGGTCAGCAGATCTCAGAAGCCTGGAGGCAGAAGAGACTGCCACTCCCTGCTCAGTTCCTTCTTCAAACACACGGGTCAGAGAAGATGTTCCTCCTTCCCTGGGGAGGAGTGAGGAAGGGAGCAGAGGCAAGCCAGGCTAGTTATTCTAGTGTAAATTACCTCCACTTGGAATTTACAGAAGTGGAGGATTAAGCACTTCACTAACCAGCTCAATATTTTGAAGTAGTTGATTTCTTTGCCTGTGTTCTGACCTGAACTCTCTTAAAAAACAAGTAAAATCACAATGTGTGTCTTATCCAATTGCTAAAATAAGCACTGAGCTCTCCCACAGTGATGGAGGCCAATAATAGTCACCTAAAATAGATAAGAATCTTCTGAATAGCTAGAACCCTGCAAGATCACCACATTTAAGAGTATTTCTTATTTCATGTACCATCAATCCCCGGCCCTCAGCGTCAGTATTGGGACTGATGGAAAGATCTTAGAGTGCTCAACAGTCATTCTAAAGCATATTACCACAAACTTCTCAATGGTTTTGCCATGTAAACTCCCATGAATACATCGATTTTCTTTTTTTTTTTTTTCCTTTTTGTCTTTTTTCATGTCCGGCAACAGATCGCAACCCTCAGTGTCGCACCCGTACCGGACCGGGACCGGCAACGGGATCGCAACCCTCGGCGCCGCGCCCGCACCCCGCTCAGCCAGTGAGTGGGAACTGGTCTGTATGTGGGATCCGAACCCTCGGCGGGAGCACCGCCACACTCCCAAGCGGCACACTGTAGCAGTGCGCCACCGGGCCAGCCCTCGATTTACTTTTGACATTTGCTTTCCAGCAAACCAGCATCATTCAACATCACCTTGGACACCTATAATGCATTTCAGATACTCTTACTAATCTTATTGAAAATCAAAAGTGTATTCTCCCTCCCTGAAAATAGACCTTGATTTATAAGGCAACCCTTTCAACTTCTTTCTTGCTGTTTTGATTATTACTAGAAACATTTATCTTATTCTTTTTTGTTTATATTTGAAAACTGGAATTTTAAAAAGCAGCTGATAAACTACATATTCCAGATTTTAAAGTTTTAGCCTCAAACTAACTCATCACACACACACACACACACACACACACACTATCAGACTTTCATTTCTCATGAACATATGGCAATAAAAATGCATTCACAGTTACGAAACAGGTCAAGGTCATTTGTGGTGCTACTCCTATGAAAAAGCATTACCTAGATTTTGCAAAAGGGAGAAAAGCAGCAGGTTCCATCTTGCTCTGGGTGTAATAGCAAAGCCTCTGGTAGAGCCAGAAATAGAACATCAAGGGATTTGTGTTCCTTTTTTGATGTAGAACAGGACTCAACTCAAGCTGTCTCATTAAAACCATGCTACAGAAGAAGAAGGCCTATCTCTTCACTCAGTTTTCTTTAACAGAATTAAATAGTTCATTTCAGCTTTACTTTCAATTGGATGCCTTATGCTAATTAGTCTAACTGACCAACCAAATATAACTTATATAGTAATCTCATAGAATACATTGGATGCTAAGCATAATAGATACGTAATCATTTTAAGGAATTTTTCTTTTTAAGAAAAAGTGTTTTTAAATCCAATATAATCAAATGCTATAGGAAAGGAAGCTCTATTATCTAGGTTCAGCAGATTAACAATGCTGACAATGCTAAGATGACTGATTAGAATATAATTCTAGATTTTAAAAGATCCTAAATTAAAACTTACAATCACTTTTTTTTTTTCCCTTTTTCCGTGTCCGGCAACGGATTACAACCCTCAGTGTCGCCCCCGTACCGGACCGGGACCGGCAACGGGATCGCAACCCTCGGTGTTGCTCCCGCGCCTCGCTCAGCCAGTGAGCGGGAACCGGTCTGTATGTGGGATCTGAACCCTCGGCGGGAGCGCCACCACGCTTCCAAGCGGCGCACTATAGCAGTGCGCCACCGGGCCGGCCCCACAGTGAGCGGGAACCGGTCTGTATGTGGGATCCGAACCCTCGGCGGGAGCACCATCGCACTTCCCAAGCAGCGCACTGTAGCAGTGTGCCACCAGGCCGGCCCCAAAACTTACAATCACTTTTAAGGAAAAACACCTTCAATGTTAAAGAAACTGAGAATTCCATGCTGCCCTCCTGTGTTCACCATCTTGCCATTGCAGCTATAATTTCAATTTCCTAAATGTGTGTGTTTGTGTACAGGAGTGTGCAAGTGTTAGGGTGGAACTTGAGTCACTAGCTGCTACACTGATTGGATGTGCTTAGAACTCCTAATATGTATGCTTATCAGCCATCAATACTGTTAGACTGCAAATAGAATAGCTCTCACAAAATTTTAGCAATATGTGGATCCTCAGGTGCAAAATAAGAAATTTAATCATGCCTGCTCAGTAGAGTAGTTGGAAAGGTTTAATGAGATAATCTATATAGAGCAGTTAAAGGAGCGCAGAGCATGTAGTAAGTATGCAGTGAAGGTTAGCTATTATTACCTGTTAACATGTTGGACTAAACATATGCTAGTCTTGCAAACATCAACTTTTCATTGACATGCATTTATACAACACATTATTAATGAGCATTATTTATGAGCATTTTAACATGGTCTACAAGGTCCAGCATGGTCTAGCAGCCACCAGCATTTCTAGTCATATCCTCCCTCCAGCCCAGTTTATATCATGTCTTATCCTGCATCTCTCTCCAGCCCCATCCCTTGGCTTTTTGTGAAGTCACAGCAGCCTTCCTGCGTTTCCGGGATGCACCAAGCTTCCTCCTAGAGCACACACTCTGTATATGCTCTTCCCTCCACCTGGAACTATTCCCCAAGCTCCTCTCCTCTGCCTCATAAACTCCTCTTCAGTTTTCTGCCTCATCATCCCTTTTTCAACCTCAGTTGGGTCTTGACACCTCCATTTTAGCTCTTATTAAGTGGTAGTTTTACATTTTTAAATGATTCTTGTATTAATGTCTGTTTTAACCACTAGACTAAAAGTTTCACAAGGACAAAGTTCATGTTTTGGAGCTTGTTTTATCTTTATCTAGTTACCTCCAGATCTACCATAGTGCTTGGCATATGGTAGTTTCTCAATACAAATTGGTTTTATAATCAAATAAATATATCCCAACACATGGCTATTGCTCTCAAGGGTTGAGTATTTTTCTTTCACTCTTTTACAAACATTGTTCCCCTCATCCCTGGCCTTACTCAACCATACTGTGAAGAACACACATATTTTCCTAGGTAAAAATAGCTTGGGACAAAATGTGAATTTAATTGTCAGGAAAAGGGAGAGGGAGGAAAAGAGAAATGAATGAACTAAGCATAGTTAGAAATGGGGTGGTGACCATGGTGTTAGGAATGTAAAATGGTGTCTAAAGACACATGTACAGAAGATTTTTCTAAAAGTGTTACTTGTTTGCATAATTGAGAATAGTGTTTTCAGTTAATGAACATATCACCACACCGTAATGAATGGAAACAGTGTGTAAAGTCATATCTATAAAGGATGTTCCTAAGAGAGCTATTCTCTGTGAAGCTGAGAACAGAGTTACTTCAGTGAATGGATATGTCCACCACACTGTAATGCATGTAAAACAGTGCGTAAAGAAACATTAATGAAAGATGTTTCTAAGAGTGCTACCTGGAAAAAAAAAAAAGAAATAGGGTGGTGAGTCAACATTAGCTAGGGGCAGTATGAATAGTGATGAAACCACATCAGGAACCAGACAGAAGAGCAAAAGACAGAGAGAGGAAGTCAGGGAGGAGGCAGGAGACCAAAGGTAGTCGTCTAAGGAGAGGGCAGGAGCCCAGTGGAGCTGGGGCCCAGACCAGAGGGGTGGAGTGGTGCTACTGGTGGGGTAGGGTCCCTCTGGCTGGCACAGCAGCAAGAAGAGTAAAGCAAGCTGCAGGCTCATTCAGGCTGGGAGAGGACAGGGAAGGTAAAGGGTTTGAAGACCACCACCCCAGCCCCACAACAGTAAGTCATCTTTACCAGTATCTTCTCATTAGTGACTGCCCCCTGGGCTGCGCACCCTGTGTCCTGCACCCCAGGGCCATGGCCTTAGTCTCTTCTTCTGCATTTCCAAATATGAACCAAAATGGGACATTACTCAGTTGTGCCGGGCGCCAACCAGCTATTGCTCCTGGTAAAAAGCCTTTCATCTTATTTAGTCATTTCTGCAGCGAAATGTATTTTCCAAAGCAGCACAGTAAAACCAGTCATGATGAGTTCTGTTTCTCTGTTTCTTAGCGTCAGAGGGACCATTTGTTCCCAGAAAAGACTGTTTGCTATTTTTAGTTGTTCAAATTGTAATAAATGCTTTTTTTTTCCTCCTTGGCACTTATCACCCTAGAACATATTTCATACTTAATTTGTTGCTCTCCACTGGAAGAGCAGTCAAAGGAAGGCCTCTGCTTCACCCATTTAAGGATTAGGAGGTTGCATGGCACATAGTAGGCGCTCAATGAGCTATGCTGACTACATAAGGGAACATGTAAGAAACAGCAGCTCGGGGTTCCAAGAGGTTGTGTGACTCAAAGTCGTGGCTTAGGCGCTGAGGTGAGGAGAGGGGAACCGCCAGGCCTGCCCCGGAGAGCAGCCGAGGGAGGCCCCTCGGCCTGAGAGAACCAGATCCACCAGGGCCAAGGCTCGGCGGGGCGCGCCATGAATCCGGTTCCCAGCAGGATGCTCCGCGCAGGGTCGGCTCGTCCTCCAGCCACAGCTAGAGCCAGAAGGACCAGGGCCGACCTGGCACCTCGGGCCGCCAGCGGCCAGCTCCATCAGTCCCAGTCCGGAGATTTCCCGGGGATTGGCTGTAGGACCCGCCACGGCCCTCCTCCCCGCCCAGAGTCTTCTCGGTGATTGGCTACCCACCCCGCGGCCCTTCTCCTAGCCCCGCCCCCGCCCCGAGTCTTCCCGGGGATTGGCTGCCTCCGTCTGGCAGGGCGACCGGCTGGCCCGCGGGCCA
>NW_007727080.1:117608-154114 GCF_000696425.1 Galeopterus variegatus | reverse complement strand
TGTGGAGAAACATAAAAATCTAAACCGCGAGGAGCTCCGCTGCTCCGGTCGGCCAGTTAGAGCGGCCCGAGGGGGAGGACGGCCGTGCCCGTCCCAGGACCGTGTGAGACACAGGCGCTGCGCCCAGCGGCTCAGAGGTTCCCCAGGGCAGGCCCGGGAGAGGTTAAAAGAAGAAAAAAAGTTTGCGCTTTGCCTCCCCAGGGCGGATCCGCCGCTTCTTTGTAGCGGTTTCTGCGGCGACCTTGGGCTCCGGGAGTTTGTCTCCACAGTCTGCAGAGGTGCAGCGGCCTCAGTTCTAAGCGCGGGTATGTCCCTGTCCTTGGGTGTGTGAATTCTGAAAGAGCCAATCCTTCCAGATGGATCCTGAGTAGCTAACTGGGTATAAATTCAGAATGGAGCCCATCAGCATTGCTGACTAGCAATTTATGCAATGGGTCAACTGCTGCAGGGAAGTCTCACTTCGCCGCCTATAGACTGTAAACTGTAAAGTGGTAATTGGCCAGAACTCAGCAATCTAGAATACGTCTTTTGCGTAAAGGGCCAAACCAATCGGGAATGAACAAATTGAATCTCATCTGCATAGAAGACCGGAGTGGTAACCTGGGCGGGAACTTCTGCTGTGTAAGACAGACTGTTCTGATGGAGCGCACTGTCGTTTCGTACTGAAGCTGTATCTCCCCCGTTTGCAAACTGTTTGCTAAATAAAGTCTCCCTTTATATCCAAATTATTTTATTTTATTTTATTTTATTTTCTTAAAAGATGACCGGTAAGGGGATCTTAACCCTTGACTTGGTGTTGTCAGCACCACGCTCACCCAGTGAGCAACCGGCCATCCCTATATGGGATCCGAACCCGTGGCCTTGGTGTTATCAGCACCACACTCTTCCGAGTGAGCCACGGGCCAGCCCTATCTCCAAATTCTTTTAAAGTGAATTTGTTAACAGATGAAATGAATGACCCAGGACCAAAGCACATGGTCAGTGGCGACCAGAGGGTTCCAAGGCACGTGTTTGGTACAAGGCCTGAATCCCATTCTCCCTCAACAAAAAGGAAATTTATGTGCACAGATTCACCTAAAAGAACCTCTTCTGGTAATGGTCTTCGGACTTGTTAAACTAAACTGCTGAGATCCATGCGGTATTAACCAGAGAGCACTTGATAAAAACGACAAAAACTCTAAAATCTTCCTTTCCTCTGCCTCTTTAAAGTTGGCACAGAGACTTAAGAGGGTAACACAGAAGGTGTATGATAAGTCTCCATAGAACCCAGAGAACAGATTGTAAAATTCCTCTTTGGATCCTGTCCTGGGTCACCTCTGGACCAGAAGAAATTTCTTTACAGTTTAAGCACATTTGTGATATTTTTACATAGCTCATGACACAAATGATGAACTCAAACTTAACCTAGCTTTGATGGTACCTTCCCATGGGATCTGAACATCAAAGTAATCGACCCCTTTTTCTGACCAGAATCTGAGACAGACACTCTGAGGTTGAAGAAAAACTAAAACAACCCTCTGGCCAAGGGCTCAATATTTGGTTGGCATGGTAACTTCCTGAAATCCTGCTGTTGCCCAACAATCACATTCCTTCCCACACCCTACTAATTGTGCTGGTAAAGGGGGCTACCTAGGCTAAAAACACTGTATTTAAAATACCAGATGTAGGGCCGACCCCCGTGGCGCACTCGGGAGAATGCAGCGCTGGGAGCGTAGTGACGCTCCCGCCGCGGGTTCGGATCCTATATAGGAATGGCCAGTGTGCTCACTGGCTGAGCGCGGTGCGGGTGACACCAAGCCAAGGGTTGCAACACCAAGCCAAGGGTTGCAATCCCCTTACCGGTCAAAAATAAATAAATAAAAATAATAAAATAAAATACCAGATGTATTAGTCATTTTTTTTTGTCCTTTTTGAGACCGGCCGCACCGCGTTCAGCCAGTGAGCTCTGTGAGCGCACCGGTCATCCCTATATAGGATCCGAACCTGCGCCCTCCCGAGTGCGCCACGGGCTCGGCCCCATTTTGTGTTGCTATAACAGAATACCTGAGACTGGATAATTTATAAAGAACAGAGGTTTATTTGGCTTACAATTCTGGGACAGTTGCATCTGGCATGGGCCTCAGGCTGCTTCTACTCAAGAAAGAAAACGGCACGCAGCTGAAGGTACAAGCAGATCACATGGTGAGAGGAAGCAAGAGAGAGAGGAGGTGCCAGAGTCTTAAACAACCAGCTCTTGCAGGAACCAATAGAGCAAGATCTCACTCAGGTCCCTCTCCCCTGGGGACAGCATTAATCCATTCTTGAGAGATCCACCTCTATGACTCAAACAGCTCCCAACACTGCCACACTGGGGATCGGATTTCCACATGAGTTTTGGCAGGGACGAGACATCTGATCTGTCACCAGACCAACAGTCTGTTATCTGAATAAAAATGGATATGTCACTGTTGGCTTGGTCAATCTCCAAATCCAGCTCCGTCCCAGGCCCAAATGCAAATTTCAGTCTTCAGAATTGACCGATGAACTATGACCCATAACCAGCCAATCCGAATTGAACAAGCCTGTATCCTTCATTTGGTAAGAGGACCTCAACCGTTACCACCAGTAAAACTCTCCTATTGCTGGAGTGCCCCAGTAGTCTTTTGGATGACACTGGCAAAGTGTTGGTGTTTGACATTGAAAGCAGTAACAACCCACCAGAATGGCGTAAAGCTACTTTTAAAAAATTTTTTGTTTGTTTTTTTATTAGCATATTCATTATTACAAATCGTAATTTTTCTTTGTGCCCCTTACCCAACCTGTCACTCCCCAACCTCCATCCCTCTCCACCCCCCATCTCTAGTAATCTCAGGCTTGTTCTCTCCTTCGGAAAGTTCAACATATTATGGTCTTGTTTGTCTTTCTTTCTGTTTTTCTTTCTTTCTTAGCATCCAGTTATGAGTGAGGAAATGTGGTATTTCTCTTTCTGTGTCTGGCTTAACATAATTTTTTCCAGACTCATCCATGTTGCTGCAAATGGCATTCTTTTTTATGGCTGAGTAGTATTCCATTGTGTATATATACCACATTTTCCTTATCCACTTGTCTGTCAATGGACATTTAGGTTGGTTCCATATTTTGGCTATTATAAATATAGCTATGATGAACATGCGAGGGCAGGTATCGCTTCTGCATGATGGTTTCCATTCCTTTGGGTAGATACCCAGTAGTGGAATTGCTGGATCATATGGTAGTTCTACCTGTAGTTGTTTGAGAAAGCTCCATACTGTTTTCCATAATGGCTGTACAACAGTATAGAAGAGTTCCCCTTTTCCCACATTTTCACCAGCATTTGTTATTCTTGGTCTTTTTAGTAATGGCCAGTCTAACTGGGGTGAGATGATATCTCAGTGTGGTTTTGATTTCCATTTCCCTGATGTTGAGCATTTTTTTATATACCTGTTGTGCATTTGTATGTCTTCCTTTGAAAAATGTCTATTCATCTCCTTTGCCCATTCTCTAATTGAATTATTTGGTTTTTTTAGTGTATAATTGTTTGAGTTCCTTATTCTATCAAACTAAAAAGCTTCTACACAACAAAGGAAACCTTCAACAGAGTGGAAAGACAACCTACAGAATGGGAGAAAATATTTGCAAACTATATATCTCACAAGGAATTAAGACTACTTTAAACTGAGAACATCTGAAGCACTGCCTGAGATCACAAAGCCTCCCAGATCCAAACTTCAGTGGATACAAGCAACTGTTACCTACTTAAGCCATAAAATATCTCAGGATACTCTAATGTGCCCCCAAACAGCTCAAATCAGTTTTGTCCCTCCTTTTCCCCAAAGACAATCATGCAGACTTTAGGGGCAGCTGGCTAGTGCTGCCAGCAGATTCACAGTTTTACTGTTCCTGCCTACCTTTATATTCCCTCCCAGATATAACCACAAAAGCCTTTACTGAGGCATTGGCCTCCTTTGAAGCATTGAAATTAGCATTGTTCACTCACACACACACATCTGCCCTCAATTTACCCAATTTTGGTAAGCCTTTTCACCTATATTGCCACAAAAACAATGGGATATAGCTGTGGATATTCTAGAACTTTTTCCTCTCGAAGTCCAATAATATATTTCGCATGTCAGTTGGACCATGTGGCATAAGAAATACTTCCATATCTATGTAGCAGCCTCAGCTGCCATCCTAATTGACAAAGCCATTCCCCTTACACTAGGTTCCCCTGTTCACCTTTATGTTCCCCATGCTGTGTCAGCTCTCACCAGCCTGTAAAACAGAAAGCCTCCCTACTTGACAACAGACCAACTAACTCCTCTGTCATTGTGCACCTCTGTAATACTCTAAACCCAGGTACACTATTACCCCTCCCTGGTGATGGAGAACCCTACTCCCTTCCACATGATTTCCTTACAATGGTACAGATGGTTTCTAAACTACAAGACCTCATAGACACTCCTATGAGCAATACAGACTTTATTCTGTGATAGTGCTTATAAAAAAATTTTTCAGAGAAAAGTGATAACTGGCTATGCCATAGTGATTTTGGCAAAAGAGAAAACTACCACTAGTTACACTGACTAGATGTGCTTTGGAGTCCGCCATGCTATTGGCACAGTTTGGAAGCCCCATGGGTTCTTGATCTCTGTAGGTGCTCCTATTAATGATGGGCATGTCATTCCTACGCTATTACAGGCTATTTACCTTCCTACAGAAATTGTCATTGTTTATTACCCAGCCCTTACCCAGAATATTCATAATAATTTTATGAAATAATAATGCTGACAAAGCTGCTAAATGTGCAGGTGAAAACAGACCCCCATCTCTTCACTCAGCTTGCTACCCTACCCTTATCTCTGACTGATACTAACTCTCAGGCAAATGCCCCACAACCTAAAAAAGACAAATGGCCACAAAAGGGTGCCAACGAATTATCAGATGGATTATACATTGGGCCAAATGGACTTTCTGTAACCCCCTAACCTTTGACCTTTTGGCTTGCATAGTCACCCATCAAATGGGACATATTTCTATTCTTTTATGAGATGGTCAGTCAGGTGAGGTCACAAAGAGGAGACACAGGAGAGACTCAGGAAAAAACAAAGTTTATGATACTCACAGGTCTTAGAGACAGTAGCCATGCCTTGCTACACGGGGCCACATGGGACACCAGGATGTCAGGAGGCAGAAGACCAGAGTGAGGGAAGGTTTAGGCCACAGGCTTTTTGGGGTTTCCATGGGAAAGAAAAGGCAGTTTAGGATAAATAATTTTAGCAGCCTTCAGGCTATAGGGTACTCCTTAGTTGTCTGGCACCTGGTCCAGGGATGATTAAAGCAGAGGAATATTGCTTCCTTGGGTGTAAGGGCCAGATAGAAGAGGTCTGGCTCTGGATTGGTTAGTTTGCATATCAAAGACATGCTCCTAGCTGGACTCTTTGTCCTCTTTAAGAATTGGCTAGGCCCAAGAAAGCCAGTCTCTCTCCAGCCAGAAAGGTTTTTTTAAATGTGAAAACATCATAATATACAAAACATTTAAAAATTCTTACAATACATATGCACAGATGGGATGCCCTGGCATCCACGTATTTCTGACGAAATTATTTCCCAATGCACTACTTGTAAATCTCACTAAGATTCTGGAGGTAACCAGCATACCACAGGGGGTCCTCCAAGATCCACACGGCTCTTTATGGCACTCCAAGTGGACTTTATAGATTTACCTCAGCTTTAGGCTATTCTCACTGCATGTTTAGTGGATGGACTGTGCTATGCTATCCAACTACACATGCAAATGCCATAACAGTGATTAAGAAACTAATAACAGATTATTCCTTGTTTTGGCATTCCTTTAAGAATTGGATCAGGTCAAGGAACTCACTTAACAGCAGAAATAAATCACTTGCTTGCAAAGACTCTGGCATATTTATTAAAATTTCATATTCCCTACTATCCTCAATCCTCAGAAACATAAACATCTTTTATTGTTTTTGTTGTTGTTGTTTTTAATTTTATTTTGTCGATATACAATGTGGTTGATTATTGTGGCCCATTGCTGAAACCTCCCTCCCTCCTCCCTCTCCCCCTCCCACCCAACAATGTCCTTTCTGTTTGCTTGTCATGTCAACTTCAAGGAATTGTAATTGTTATGTCTTCTTCTCCCCCCCGCCCCTGGGTTTTGTGTGTGTGTGTGTGTGTGTGTGTGTGTGTGTGTGTGAATTTATTTATTTATTTTTATCTCCCACCAATAAGTGAGAACATATGGTATTTCTCTTTCTGTGGAGAAACATAAAAATCTAAACATAAAATGAACTCTAGAAAAAATCTGCTAAGAAACTAGATTTGAACAGCCATAAGCATTATTACTGGCCCTTATAAAGATCTGGAATACTCCAATTAGGAGGACCAACCCTTTCGGTTATAGTTTTGGAAAGAAAATATGCATCGTTACCTCCCTGGGTGGAGCCTTACAAAGAACTGACAACCAACTAAACTGCCATCAGAATAAAATTTCTGGACTCATACAACCAAGCCAAGCTAGATTCATGATCATCACATGACAACTGGAAGGCCATTCTTATGGGTTACCTCAAATTGAGGATTTCCAGAGCCTAGTCACAGACTCTAGAAGCAGATGACACCATGAAGTGGACAGCTTTACCCGATATCTAAGACCAAGAACATTGTGTCTGTCTATTTGACACGTCTCCCCTCCCCGACCTGGAAAATCCTCTGACCCAGAAATTTAAACAAAACGCTTTCTCTTTCATTTAATCTCCATTGGTTGGAGATTGCTTGTCTTAAATTTCCCTCTGTTCCTCCACTATTGGCTCCCTTTCAAACTATGTCTTGCTTCAACTAACTCTTACTGCTTTTTCGACAGTTCTAGCACAACTCCAAAACCTGCTCACACCAGTCTTCCAAACCCTGGCTACCTTAACTAACCAGTCTGATTTCTGGTTATGTCAACATCTGGATAATGCAAAAAACCCTGAACTAATTTCTGTTCCTGCCAATGCAAACATCTGGTAGACCCATTCTGGACAAGGGAAGTATGAAGGAGTATTGTATTCACAAGCAGGAAGACAAAATCATTTTACTTCTTCCTGTGGTAGAGTGATTTGGCACTGGGAAACCTCCATGGGAGCTCAAGATCTATCCTTTACTAAAGTGAGGCTCTTGGAGGAAATTTTTTCTCTTTGCATTTAAAATAAAAACTGCACTGGACCCTTCCTAGGTAACATGCCTAAACAATACTGTCATCAGACATTATGGTTTGATTCTACAGATGGCACCTTCAACCCTTCTACAGATCGTATAAATGAATCCAAGGCTGATTATTATGATACAAATGTTTGCCTAGTCACTGGACAATATTCCTGGTTTGCAGGTTGCACAAATGGGACCTGCAACAGCTCAGCTGTTCCTTGCTTTGTCTGCCAATACCCAAGACTACAAATGGGTGGACCAAAATTCTGGATTGACCTGGTCAATTAATGACACCTGTCTCTATCGCTGCTGCTGTGGATTGATGTCCTCCCAAAACTTAATTCCCACTGTCACAGTGTAAAGAGGGTAGGAAATCCTATTATAGTAATTGAAAGGTAGAGCCTTGAAGAGATGATTGGTCTGTAGAACCAGGCCATAGTGAATGGATTAATAATGATGGTCTGGGGCATGATTTTGAGAGCTTTTAAAGGAGAGCACATGAGAGTCTCTCTCTCTCTGCTCTGCCATTTTCTGCCATGTGAGACCCCTGCATTGCTGTAAAGCCACCACCAAAGAAGACCTTCACCAGATGTGTTTCCCTGGACTTTGGACTTCCCAGCCTCCAAAAATGAAAGCTTCTTCTCCAAAAATAAATTTCTTTTCCTTATAAATCACCCTGTATTAGTCTGTTTCCATTGCTTATAACAAAACACCTGAAACTGGGTGATTTATAAAGAAAGAGAAATGTATTACTTACAATTTTGGAGGCTGGGAAGTCCAAAGTCCATCTGGTGGTAGAGACAGTTACCCAGGGGTCTCATATTACAGGATGGTGGGAGCAGAGAGAGCAGAGGGAGAGCTGAGAGAGACAGACAGACTCTCCTCTCTCTTCCTTTAAAGCCCTCAGAACCATGCCCCTGACCACCATTTTTAATCCATTCACTACAGCGAGGTGCTGCAATCTAATCACCTCTTCAAGGCCCCACCTTTCAATTACCATAATAGGATTTCCTATCCTCTTAATGGTCACAGTGGGGGCCAAGTTTCTAATACATAAAACTTGGGGGATACAATTCAAGCTCCAGTGAGTTTGGGGAGGACATAATTCAATACACTGCACACCCAGTTCCAGGTATTTTGTTATAAGCAACAGAAATGAACTAATGCAGCTGCCAAAACCAAACCAAAGGCCTTCCCTACTGGATACAAGTGTTTTGCAACCTGTTTTGCTCTTACTGCCTGACAGAGGCACGTGGGAAATGGAGATGTGCAGATGCCAACATAACTAATGATGAAGTTGTGATGGACACCAGAACCAGTATGGTGGGTCAAAGGTTTCACTCTGGCCTTGTCTGTGAACAACCCAGGTATCTTTATGTTGCAATAAGGTATGTAAAGCGTTCCCACCTAAATGGTCAGGGCTATGTGAACTTGGATATCTGGCACCTACCCTCACCAAATATCTCACTTTAAGAGCTAACCAAATTACAAACCTGGGATATTTCATAACAAAGTAACACCAGATGAGACATCATAGACGATCCAGCCTATTATTACCAAAAGTCAATTCAAAAGTAAAAACCCTTTTTCCAAGTTTTGTAATTTATGATCTAGAAAAAGCAATTCTAGACATTTCTAAAGCAATAGAGCAAGGATTCAGTGCCACTATGCAGACCTCGGTAGCATGCCATCAAAAGTTAGCAGTTTTGGGCCAGCCCGGTGGCGCACTGGATAGTGCACCGCTTGGGAAGCGCGGCGGCGCTCCCGCCCGAGGGTTCGGATCCCACATACAGACCGGTTCCCGCTCACTGGCTGAGCGAGGCGCGGGAGCAACACCGAGGGTTGCAATCCCATTGCCGGTCCCGGTCCGGTACGGGCGCGACACTGAGGGTTGCGATCCGTTGCCGGACACGGAAAAAGACAAAAAAGACAAAAAAGACAAAAAAAAAAAGTTAGCAGTTTAGCCTCTGTACCCTAAAATCATTCATGTTCTGGATATACTGACCACCCAACAAGGAAGAGTTTGTGCAATTGTTGGCAAACAATGCTTTTTCAATGTGAATAAGACAGGAGAAGTAATGCCTAATCTACAGTATATAAAAGAACAAATTAACATCCTGCATCAAATAAGTAAGGCACAGTTGTTTGATTGGACCAACTTATTTCCAGGAGTGGGAGACTGGTTCAACAGAACATGGATCTGTGTGTTCATATTTGTTCTTTTCTGCTTATTTGTCCTACTCTGTTCTTTGCCTTTTAACTCCTGACTTCTGTTTCAAGTCTTCTCTCCACAGCAATTGACCCAACACCTTATCAATGAAACTTCATGTCAAGTTGCAAATTATTCCCTGAGGGACTGACAACCCATCAGAGTGACACAAAGACTACCTTAACCTGAGAACATCTGAACAAACAGCAGCTGTAGGGGGAAAATAAAAAAAAAATTAAAAGAAAAACTTATCTAAACTTCCATTTGATGAGTAAAGCAGGCCTTTCTGAGAATTCAGCCACCATAAACCCCCTCCGAGGGAGCCTCCTGTAAGGAGGAGACAAACTCAGCAGTGAGACCTCCTGAAGAATAGAATTATATGAATAAGTTCTATCAGAACCTTCTATGCTTTCACTCTGAAGCCTTAACACATACTCCATTAAGCTGATATATAAACCTTTACCCTTGGCTGTTCTGAGATCTACTCCTTATGTAGTGCTCTTGCCTGCATCAACTTTTTTCCTATTAATCTGTCTGTTGTTAATCGATTTGCAGGCCTCCAACCACTGGAACCTAATTTGGTAGAGGAAAAGTTTGTCTCCCAACAACACTTTCTAGACTTTTCTGGATAGACCAGAGAGTGTGTTTGAACAGATAAGGGAATTTGAAAACTTGATTTTTTTTTTTTTTGAAGGTGGAAGAATCTAATGTATGCATCAACATAAGACATTCTCCTTTTAAATTTGTCTCAAAGAATAAACTTTGGGTAGTTATACTGTGTATTTCAGAACTAGCTGAAAAATTTTTATTTCCTTTAGGGAGAAAGCTACAAACCATTTAAGCTGGTGCTTATAACAAAATACCTAAAATTCGGTAGTTTGTTAAGAAAATGAAATTTATTGCTTACATTTTTGGAGGCTGGGAAGTCCAAAGTCCAGGGAACACATCTAGTGAGGGTCTTCTTTGGTGGTGGCTTTACAGCAATACAGGGGTCTCATATGGTAGAAAATGATGGAGCAGAGAAAGAGTTCCATGCACTCTCCTTTCAAAGCCCTCAGAACCACACCCACAACCACCATTACACCATTAACTTAATCACCTCTTTGATGCACCACCTTTCAATTACCATAATAGGGTTCCCCACCCTCAACTGTTACAGTGGAAATCAAGTTTTGCGGGGGACATTCAACCCAAGGCAGCTGGGATGATCTGCGCTTTCCTGACATCCTGTGGGCATTTTAGTCTATGGTCTAATGGGGTGTTTGTCTGGTGTGAGTTGTAGCATCTTACCACCATGGGCAGCAGATGGGAGCGGGACTGTAGGGACAGTGTAGATGGAGCACTTACTGTGTTCAACACTTCACTCTACTCAGTCCTGTGGTGAGTTCCTTATATGTGTCTTTCTAGCTAATCCTCACGTATAGTGCTCTCCCCATTTTGCAGATGATCTAACTCAAAGGGTAGATAACTTGCTAATGATTATAGTGTTACTGAAAAAGAGCAGGATGCAGAACAGTGTGTCTACTATATTATCTTTCATAAAAGAAAGGGAAATAAAAAATATATACATGTATGTATTTGCAAATAAAACAGGAAGGATAAGCCAGAAGTTAATGAAAGTGATTACATATAAGATGGGTGGACAGTGAGATGCCCACCTCCTTTTTAAGAGCTGAATATAAACAAATGAATATTGTAGCAAATTGATAATTTATTAATACAGAATTATTATTTCAAGTTACATTAAAAAACAGTACTCTGGGTACATCCTGAGAGGTGCGTTTATAGTAATGTTGATGTTGTCATAAGAAGGTCAGAAACAAAAACTATTCCAGCAGTACAGGGCACAATAGAAAGCCCCTTGAGCTACAGGAAGGATATAGGACTTCCTGTGTGTGTTGTACAAAGTGCAGTTAAACTCTGGCATCGAAACTAGAGAAGCCAAGCAACTTTCAGCACTGAGTATTTGTGGTACTTATTTAGCCCTTATTTCACAATGTCAAGTGCTAACAAAGTTAAGGGAAACACGTAATGAGGATTTAGTCACGGGAATGTTAGAAAATGTCTATTGGGAGGATAAAGTCTCATTTATCAAATAGCATGAATGATTTTGAGATGTGGTAAGCCACACAATATTGGGTTAAAGACTATGAAACTTTAATGCTTCCCTCTGTAAGGTCTGTAGGGCATGAAAAACCACAGAAAATAGTTTCACCAGGTAGAGGTGGTGGTTACACAGCATTGTGAAAGTAATTTCATGCAATTGTATGTTTTAAAATATTTAAAATAACAATCTTTAGTTTATACATATTTTACCACCATAAAAATTAAATTTTAAAAAATTCAAAAAATGTGTTTCTACAGAAATTCAGACTCAGTAATTCCATCAGAGCAGAAAGCAACTCATTATATATTAGAAAATTTAATTTTCCAGTTCACTTTAAAATTTCCTTTTTTTTTCTGTGACTGAAGCTTAGAAATTTAATTCCATATGCCTAAATGTGTCAACTGTAAAATAGTTTAATATCTCTACTTACCTCATAGAATTCTTAAACAAAACAAAACAAAACAAACAAAAAAACTAATGCCATAGGGAAATGGCAAACATTGTCCAGAATATAGTGAATTCTCAATTGTTACTTTATTTTTAATGAGTATAATTTTATAATTATGTCTTGTTTAGTAAGATAATTACCATGACTGTGTCCTATATGTTTTCTCTTACTGGTTTGTTGTATGTCAAATTTATATGTAGTAACTTAAAATTAGAAGTGAAGGGAATTATAAAATTAGTATGGGTCCTGTATTTATTAAAATGGTGTATAAGTTACTGCATACAAAATGTTATTAATGTTATTAATGTTGGTATTTTAACCTGGTATTCTAAACTTGTATCTGAATGACAGTATAACTTATTTTTTGACTTAAGGTATATTTGGCCTAGTATTATTATGGCTACCTCTGCTCTCATTTGGTTAATGTTTGCATGGAATATGTTTTTTCTACTTTTTGCCTATTTGACTTTTCAAATCTGAAGTGAGTCTCTTGTCGATAGCATAGAGTTGGGTCTTTTTTTATATATCTTTAGCCAATTTAATCTGTTAATTGGTGCGTGTAAACAATGTATATATAATAAAGTTGCTAAAAGGGAAAAAACTTACTATTAAAAAAAGAAAATAGTTTCAAAATTCCTAATGATGGACACAAAGGCATTTTTGTTGTTCAGATTTTAAATCGTTTTATAGGAAAAAAAAAATCTTATTTTTGCCTACTCTACACCCCAGAAAAAAATCTCTTTCTATCATTTTGCAACAAATGAAGCATAAGACACATTGGCTGGAAAAAATGGTTTTTATTTATTAGCCAGTTCAAAGGATCACCAGACATTTTAGCTTCCTAATTCCTTCTACATTTAATTAATTAAAATTCTACTTAAGGAAGATATATTATTCTATAATTATCAGTATGGACTCATGGATATGAGGGTACTTCAAAAAACTCATAGAAAGATTCAAATTTCAATTCCATTTTTTCCATGAACTTTTTGAAGCAGCTCATGCATTGTTCTTTGAATTGTAATCCAACACTGTCGTGATGGTATTCAAATTGTTCCAGCTTTGGCCTTTGAAAACTCTTTTAAGTTGACTCCTGTATCCTTTTGACATGCTTCCTTCCTCTTTTTGCTTTGATTTGTTTTGTTTTTTAGCAATTTTTCACTTTCTGGTGCTTCAGTATGCTCCAGGCTCACCTTGTATTTTTCCTGCCCCACCCTAGAATCAGTCATTTTTTTATGGTTCTTCATACTGAAAAATAGTTTTGGAAACCAAGATCTGAGCATGAGATGTGCTCATTGCTACTATTACTAGGGTATCCAGACACCCTTTTGGTGGACAAAGCTATGATATGTATGTATATATGTTCATCCGTGTATACATAGATACCTATATTTCTATATCTGAATATCTCAATATCTCCAACTCCCATTCAGCCTCAGGGATTAATTCTAGCCTCATCTTACCCTTTGCTTTTTGTAACTTCTTTTCTGTGACAATGAAAAACCTGTCTCCTATTATCTACATAGTACTTATTTATTTGTTAAACTCTATTATATGTGTAATGTATGTACAACTGTAACTCAGTTACGTAAAGTAGTTATGGGATTGCTAACCTGTGCCCCTATAAGAAACAAATTTACCAACTAGAATGTAGAGTTTGCCTTTTTGTGTTTAGCTTTACAGTATCCAGTCAAAACATTGTTTTCAAAAGTTGTCAGCTTTCACATATATATATACTTTAAATGTTGATTCATCGTTATTAAAATCTAATCTAGATACAAAATGGAAGCAAACCAGAAAACTGCTTAATTCACTTAAATCATGTAAAGGAATTGGGATAGATTTGTCATTCAGTTCTAATCTTATGTAGATGGACTACTGGAGGACAAATACTTTTTATTCTTCAGGTTGATATCTCATGACTTTATAAAACATAGAATATTTAACTGTAGCAGTCTTAACCAGCAATCAATGCCACTGCAAAGGAATAATTTAGGGAGAACAATTGCATTATTACCTTGCAGCAATTCTGCAGCATGTGACTGACTTTTGAAACCCACAAGTCTGCAAAATCAAAGGTGAAGAAAATGCCCATTCAACATAAAAAAAAAGTCATGGTATGAGGGTACTACAAAAAGTTCATGGAAAGATTTGTATTATCTTTCAATTCTATTGTATATAAGTAATTACAACTGTGAGGAAATGTGTATAATAAAAATAGTTGTTTTAGGAAAATATAGATGATTTTCTCAATTTTCTAAACTGAATGCCTTAGGATGTAATAATTAACTTTTGAGGGAGATCTTTGTGGTGATATAATAATTCTGAATCTGAATTGAGATGGTTACATGAATCTACACATGACAAAATGAGGTAGAATTACAGAACATTGGCACACATGTCTCATGTCAATTTTCTGGTTTTGCTATTGTACTATAGTGACTTCTGCTAGAGGAATCTGGGTGAAGGGTACATGGAGTCTCTCTGTACTATTTTTGCAACTTTCTGTGAATTTATAATTCAGAATAAAAACTTTAAAAAATTAATAACATTTTGGAACCTTAAATTAAACTAAACATTTGTGTGTGTGTATGTGTGTGTGTGTGTGTGTGTAGTGTGTGTGTGTGTGTGTGTGTGTGCGCTAAAAACTAGATGTCTTTTTTTATGGGTTTTTTTTTCTGTGTTGTCATTTTAAACTATCTTTCAGAAAGACTGAAGCAATTGGGACATGTATAATGGGATATTTAAAATTTCATTCTCTTTGGCTGAGTAATTTCACTGAGAGTGTATCTTAAGGAAATACTCTGCCCTTTCATACCTTTGTCTTCTTAATAAAGAATTCCTACCAAGATGTTCAAAGAATCTTAGCTTATAATAAAAAATTCAATATTGCCAGTATTCTCTTCTATCTCTCCTCTTCTTTCCCTCCACTATACTCACAGGCAAAGTGCCAGCTCCGGGTAACCCTACCCACCTACCTATTCCTGGCCTGCACCTGAGCATGGATGGGATTTAACAACTAATGTGCAGCCAGATCTCCCATTTAAGTTCACAATCATAAATCCAAAACCGACTACTTAGCACTGCCTCACAGTTCTACAGTTTCTGCTCTTCAGAATGACTACATCATACTTTCCCTTCTCTTCTGTCAAAATAGTCTTATATTACCTGCATTCCACATTCTTATCAGATGACCATGCCTCATATTTCATTGAGAAATAAAAGCAATTAGTAGACAGTCTATCATCATCCCACCAACCTACCCCTATCGGTTACCACACTCTGTTTATCCTATTTCCACCAACTGCCCTTGAACCTATCAGTGTCTGCCCCCTGCAATCTTGCCTCAGCCCTCTCTATTGAAGCATCTGTCAATCTATGGGATTGCTCTTGTCAAGGATACTGCTAGCCTCCATCTTGACAAATAAATGGTCCTATTAAGTTCTTAACAGATGTCACAGTGCTATTCTTAATAGTTGGCCACTTTCTCTTTTCAAATGCCTTTCCTGAATCATCCTGTGATGATTAATTTTATGTGTTGACTGAGCTAGAAGGTGTCCAGATATTTGGTTAAACACTAATCTGGATGTTTCTGTGAGGGTGTTTTAGATGAGGTTAACATTTAAATTGGTAGACTATAAAGCAGTTTTCTCACCCTAGTGTGGATGGACCTCATCCAATCAGCTGAAGGGCAGAAGAGGACAAAAAGGCTGACCTTCCCCTGAGTAGTCCTTCTTGCTTGACTTCCTTTGAACTGGGACATCAGCTTTTTTCCTACCTTCAAACTCAAATTGAAACATTGGTTCTTCTAGGGTCTCGATTCTGCCAGCAGTGGGACAGGAACTACACCCTTGGCTCTCTTGAGTCTCTAGCAATGATTCTTAAATCTGCATCTCCAACCCTCATATCTCCACTCAGCTCCAAACCTGTGTGCATTTGTATTTCTTTATCATCTCCACTTGGATGATTCATAGGCATCTCAACTTTAGTATGGCCAAAATCTAACTCTCAGTTTCTTCTCCCAAACTGCTTCTTCGATTTTCCTTATCCCAGTAAGTAATGAATAGCCACCCAGTTGCTCATTCCAAAAATCAGATGGCCTTTCACTATTCCTTTCTTTCCCTTTCCCTTTTGCCTGACACATCCAATCTATCAGCACATTTGCACGTTCTTTCAACTCAATTGGCACAACATAATCCAAGTATCTGTCAGCATTGCCCTAGTTTAAATCACCACTTCCTCTATCACCTCCCAACTCTTCTACTGCATCTGATATTGTCCCCCTAAAATCCATTCTTTGTGCCTTAGGCAAAGAGGACTTTAAAAAACATAACCAGTATCACATAATCCCCTTACTGAAAAGTCTTCAAGGGCTTCCCATCATAGAATAACATTCACACTCCTCACATAGCCTATAAACTCCTACATGATTCGTTGCTTTAATGCACCAAGGTTGTTTTTGTCTTGAGACCTTTGTTCTAGGTGTTCCCTCCACCTGAAATTCTCACCCTGTCTCCATCTTCATATGGCTTGAGTTATTGTCACTGAAGTCTCAGTTTAAATACTACCTTTGAGAGGCTTCCCTTACCTGAGCTCCCAATCTGAAGAAACACCATAGTCAGTCATCATGGCACATTACATTACTTGGATGTAATTTTCCATTTTCCCTCTAGAATAAATGAGAAATAGTGGACAGTATAGCCATCAGAGAACACAGCATTAAAAGAGAGTAGGAACTTTTGAATGAGAATAAAAGTGATCCTTTTGTCTTTTTGAAATCTTTGTTTCGGTCAAGTTGAATGATGTGTGAATTTTCACTTATTTATCCATTTGTTCAACATTCAACAAACAGTTACTGTTCTAGATGCTGGATATAGCAGTGTACAAGACAGATGTAAGGTTTCTACTCTATCAACAGGAGAAAAACAATTCACACACTCACAAAAAAATCACACTTTGAAAAGTACTACAATGAAAATGAAAACAGAGTGATGTGGTTGACAGTAGCTGGTAGGCTACCTAACAGGCAGCAAAGCATAGCAATTGAGTGAAGCCTCTGATAAGCTACTTTCTTGCTATGTATTGAAATTTTTACCTAACTTTGCTGGGATTCAGTTTCCTTTCTGTAAGATGGAAATGATAATAGTAGAGTCTATCTCATTAGATTCTTGTGAGATTGTATGAGTTTTGCATGTGAAGGGACATTGTATGAGTTTTGCATGTGAAGGGACACCCATGCCTGTCATATAGAAATACATTTAATAAATTCTAGTTTTTATTTATTTGTTTATTTGTTTGTTTGTTTGTTTTACTTTAAACAGGGAACTCAGATAAGGTTTCTTGGAGGAAAAAACCTTTAAATGGAGATCCAAAAGATGAAAAGTATATCACTTGTGAAGATGGGGCTAGGGGAGAATGCTCCAGGCCAAGGAAATAACTGGTACAAAGACTCAGGTTGGATCCAGGGTGGGGAATTTCAATGACTGCAGCTAGCTGGGGGGCGGTGAGTGATCATGAGTGGCCTTGTAGACCAGGATTAGGGATTTGGATTTTAAATGAAATGAGAAGGCAATGGAGAGTGCTAAGTGTGAGAGTTGGCCCAGTCTTGTTAGGGTCTTTTAAAAGGATCACTAGGCCTACCACATGGAGAATAGAATTTTAGGAAGGCAAGGGTGGAAGCAGAGACCAGTTAGACTGGGAACTATTTCAAAAGTTAAGGCAAGAGACACTACGTGCTGGATAGTAGTAGAGATGGAAGGAAGTGGATGGATTAATTTTTTGTCATTCTTGACTTTTAAAACTTACTATTCTGTTATTGTACTTTTGTTTTCTATTTTACAGATATTTAAAATTGTAGGTGGGCTGGTTAGCTTAGCTGCAGAAAAAAAAATTGTAACATATGTTCATATACTCTAGTCTTTTTCCACTGAGTTCTTCAAAGCAGAGAAAAATTGACCTTTCTTCCATAGCTGTGTTTAAAAAATTGACCTTTCTTCCATAGCTTCCTAATAGTTCTTCATTAATTTAAGCTTTTCATGTTTAACTTACCTTTGGACTATTTTTCTAATTTCTATCCAATTATTAAAATATATTCATTAGTTTTCTTTATCCCCTTGATTTTAGAAAATCTTATACAGCCATGTTTTCTTTTTTTTTTTTTTTTTCCCCTTTTTGTCTTTTTTCGTGACCGGCCACGGGATCGCAACCCTCGGTGTTGCTCCCGCCCCTCGCTCAGCCAGTGAGCGGCCGGTCTGTATGTGGGATCCGAACCCTCAGCGGGAGCGCCACCACGCTTCCCAAGCGGCGCACTATAGCAGTGCGCCACCGGGCCGGCCCCGTACAGCCATGTTTTCTGTTTCTTTCTGTTTTTAAACTTGGACTTGTGTATGTTTCTGAATTCTTATTGATTGAAAGTAGAAGTTTACTAGGCCGGCCCGTGGCTCACTCGGGAGAGTGCGGTGCTGATAACACCAAGGCTACGGGTTTGGATCCTATATAGGGATGGCCGGTTTGCTCACTGGCTGAGCATGGTGCTGACAACACCAAGCCAAGGGTTGAGATCTCCTTACCGGTCATCTTTTTAAAAAAAAAAAAAAAAAAGAAAGTAGAAGTTTACTATACCACTATGATTCTGTAATTGCTGCATAATAGGTCTTAAAAGCTGATAATAGCCCTTCTTTTCAGATATTCTGTTATATTCAAATCAATATATTTTCCATGTGAATTTTTATAATTATTATTCTTTGCATTATATTTAGCATTCTCTACATTTAATTGATATTGTATTACTATAAAAATTTTATACGCATTCACAATTATGAATTAAATAGAGAAAACAGACAAGTAAAATATTTAGTCTCAAGCTTCAGAACTTATTTCTTATGCACCCAGTTATGCAATGTTTATTTTTATTCTGTTTACCTTCATCCTTTATATCTATAAACTCATTCTATTCAGGAATATGCTATAGCTTTCCATGTATTCAATTCCTTTCTCAAAAGACTCCCAGTAATAAACCTAAAGCTAGCACTGAACTTGAACTTACTGTGTAGCAGGGACTGTTCTAAGCCCTTTACATTTTTAACTCATTATAATTCTTCCAGCACTATGAGGTAGGCACTATTATTTCCTCCATTTTATGTATAGGTTAAACTAAGGCACATAGAGATTAAATAAGCTCCCACAGCTACCAAGTGGTGGAAGCCAGGATTCTCACCCAAGGAGGCTGCTGTGCAGGCCATTTTCTGAAGCACTGCCCAATATAGTTTATAATTAAACAAATGAATGTATACTACATCTTTTGTTGTTTTAAGTATTTAATTTTGTGTATGTTATAAATTGGATCTCTTATTTTTCAGTTTGTTATGACTTGTTATAAAAGGATCCTATAGACTAAATCATAAGTGTAAGTGCTTTGGCTGGCAGATCATGAAAACATGAAAATGAATTTAATTTAGCTAAATTGGATTTGAAGGTATGGGAAACCTAAGTGTGATTTAGAGGTTGGTTGTAAGGAAAAGAAAAGAGCCTTAGATGAAACAGTATTTACAAGGCAACTGTTTAGAGCATTAGTCCTCAAACTTGGCTGCTGTCTTAGGGTTCTCCAGAGAGACTGAACCATTGGAATCACCTGGTATGATTTACAAAGAAAAAAAAATAAAGATACTGATGCCTGAGTCTCACTCCCAGGTAATCTATCTGAGGTGCAGTATGTATACTGGGAACTTTTTTAAACCTCCAGGTAATTTTAACTTATGGCTAAATTTTAAACCTATTTCTCATATTGTGCAAATTCTGGTTAGTACAGTCTACTAATAAAATATACCAGCGTGTACACCAATGTTCATAAAAACAATATTCTCAGTAGCCAAAAGGAGGAAACAACCCAAATGTTCATCAACAGATGAATGGGTAAACAAAATGTGGTATATACTAGGGTACTTCAAAAAGTCCGTGGAAAAACAGAAAAAGATGATACGAGTCTTTCTATGAACTTTTTGAAGACCCAGTGCATACAATGACATATTAATCAGCCTCAAAAAGGAAGAAAATTCTGATATATGCTACAACATGAGTGACCTTGGACACATCATGCCAAGTGAAATAAGCCAGACACAAAAGGACAAATACCATATGATTCCACATATATTCATATAAGTAATCTAGAATAGTCGAATTCATAGAGACAGAAAGTAAAATAGTGGTTACTAGGGTTTGGGGGAGGGGGAAATTGGGATTTATTGTTTAACAGGTATAGAGTTTCAGTTTGGGATGAGGAAAAAATTCAGGAAATGGATAGAGGTGGTGGTTGTACAACACTGTGGATGCATTTACGGCCATGGAATTTGACACTTAAAATGGTTAAAAGGATAAATTTTATGTTATGTACATTTTGCCACAGCAAAAAACTTTAAACGAACAAACAAAAATATGTCAGTGAGTGTTCTATGAATCTCCTTTCCCAACTAATTTTACAGTGTTAATGTTCAGGAATCTAATACAGTGTGTTTGAGTAATTACTTTAACAGAGGTTGTTTAGTGATTTTTTTTTTCCTCATGCCATTTTCCAGAAAGGCAGCACTTACACTTTACTAACAATTGTTAGCTGTTATAAAACCTTGCCTCTTGTGCAGGCAGGTAGGCACATGAAGCTGAAATCAGCAGTGCACCGCTGTGGAGGTTATTTCATGTGCAGCCTTTGAAGCAAAGTCTGGAGCTCAGTCTTTGTCACCTCACACCTTTGATGTGCTCCTGCCTGGACTGCACATGTACACACCAAACAAAACTAAGTCATCAAAGTCATTATTTTTTATTAAGTGAGACATTTATCAAGAGAAGTATGCTTTGCATCTGACTAGATCATGTTTCTGGTGTTCCAAAGAGAAAGATGAATTAAACTGGAACATCTTTCTTTATATAAATTTTCATTAGTACCAAAGAAAAATGAGGCCCTTTTTAGGCAATCCAGATTGGCAAAAAGTAATGGGTAACGAAGTCAAAGAAAGGCCTTGGTTTACCATAGTCCTGATGTTCTGCCTTAGCATAAGTTAGGTTAAACTTCTTGGCTTGATCTTCATATGCAAAACAATTGTATCAAAAATTCAGGTGGGATAGGTGTAGCAAATTAGTAATATTTACAATATCTAAATTCTGAAAAATGCAGAGTCTAAGAGATCTAGTACATGTGCTTCCTTGGCAAGCAGAGGACTTTAGAACTGTACTACCTAGAAGTGTGCTCTTGAAATGTGGCTAGTGCTATGGAATGTATCCATTTCCTAAGACTGCTGTAACAAATTACCACAAATGTAGTGGCTTAAGTCACCACACATTCATTCTTCTACAGTATCTTTTACAGTTCTTCATCTTCGTGTTCACAAGGTATTCTCCCTGTGCATGTCTCTCTGTGTCCACATTTCCTCTTTCTATAAGGACACCAGTCACATTAGATTAGGAACTCACCCTATTCCACTATGACCTCATCTTAACTAATTGCATCTGCATTGACCTATAAGGTCACATTCCAAATAAGGTCACATTCTGAGGAACTGGAAGTTAGGACTTCAATATATAAATGTGGGGGAGAAACAATTCAGCCCATAACACCTGGGACGTGGCCCTTTTCCTTATGGTCTAAGGTGGCAAGCTAGAGATCCAGCCATTCCATACTCATTCAGGGTCTTCTTAAAGGGCCCACCCTTGCAGGTCCTTCTTTGTACATCAAGGCAGATGTTAGCTCTGGAGTGTCTTAAGGCAGCCAAGCACTAACAGACTCTGGTTCTGAGGTGGTTGTTGGAGAGGTGTACTCCTAAGGAGAGCGCTAAGCACTCTTCAGTAATGCCTCCTCTTCAGAAGCAGAGTCAGAGAAAAGCCTGGCTGACAAAAAAGGACAAGGAGAGGGAAGGTTGTCACTTCTCTTTAGATCATTCCAGAAGGCCTTCATGGAGGGGAAGGGATTGCAGGGGATGTTTACAAGACCAAATTGCTAGGGTAATCTGGCTTATTTCCCAAGGCTGGATTCAAATTTTATATCCTACAGAACTGCAGGCAGGGGTCATTGCCGCTTTCATTCCTTGTGCACTTTCTTTCCTCTCCCTTTCGGAATGTCTCTTCTGCTGTGGGTTAAGGTTATTGAGTGTTTGCCTTGTCTACTAGATGGTATATTCCTTGAGAGCAATATAAAAATAGAAAAGCCCATTTTATGTCCAATAGATCTCATGGAAGAGGTGGGAGGGGAGGGGGGACTCATAGCTTAAATCTTAGCTCTAGCACTTACTAGCTACAGGAATTTGACCCCCCAAAACCTTAGCTTTATCACCTGAAAAATGAGATAGCAATATTTACCTTTGCGGAGTTGTTATGATTATGCAAAATAACATATGCAAGAGCTTGGACTACAGTACATGCTCAATGCTAACTATTACCCATGATTTGTCATGGCATTTCCCTGGGGCCTAGCACAGTGCATCTCACAGAGTAAGTACACCATAAATACTTTCAGCTCCAATAGGGATTTAGATCATGACTAAAGCTCTGGGCTAGACTCAAGTCTGGAAATTGATGATAAATTACAATAGCCATTGCAGTATAGTAAAGCAGAAACCACTGGAAAGGAAACAGTTATCAAAAACAAACATTGCAGGGGGGAAATAAATACATATAATTTTAAAAGTACCACCTGAAGGACAAATTAAGTACATACTCATATGTATCATTTTACAGTAACGAGATTATAGTGTAACTGATAGAGGAAATAGGACAATATGGTTTGAGGACTCCCTTACACACAGGAGCCAGATCTAACTCAGACCTCTGATTGCAGGTGTGAAAGCAAGCTCTTTCAAACACAGCTAGTGACAACTGCCTACAAAAGCCTTCTAAAGAGTATTAAGTGTGACCTTGGATGAGAACAGATGATAATCTATAGGTAATGGTATTTCAGCAGGAATCTCTCCCTATGATTTGGGGCTATATGTTTCATGGTGTCTGCTCAAAGAAAATGCTTCCCAAAGCACTAAGCTCTCTAACACCTGAAATAATATTTTCATTGCTAACAGTGCAAGGTTAAAAGAACACGGTGTGTTACCTGTCTACGGGAAGCTATGTTCTGAATTTTTTTTTAAAGGTTTTACATGTATATTTTTGAAGAGCAGCCCAACATTAAACTCAAGATGGTATGTAGCTATAAATGAAACATCTGCTATCGGCTTCTTGATGTCTTCTAGAGTAGTGTTATCCAATAGAACCTTCTGTGAGTATGAAAATGTTTTATATCTGTGCTGTCCAATATGGTAGCCAATAGCTATATGACGACTTGTTTAATTAAATTAAAGATCCAGTTCACTGATACACTATCAAGGCTTATTATAAAGGTATCCATTTACTGTGTCAGTGTGTCCTCCAATGGTCAAATGTGTCCCCCAAAAGTTCATGTGATGGAAATTTGATCCCCACTGTACCAGTGTTAAGAGGGTGGGAAATTCGATTATAATATTTGAAATGTGGGGCCTTTGAGAGGTGATTGGATCATGAGGATTGGGCCCTGGTGAATGGATTATTCATGAAATAGTGAGTTATCACGGGTGTAGACTGACTGTGGCTTTATAAGGAGCACATGAGAGAGCTCTTCCCATTCTCCTACAGGACCCTGTAGAGAGTCACAGGCCCACACCAGATGTGGCCCCTGGACCATGGACTTCCCAGCCTCCAAAACTGTAAGAAATAAATTTCATTTCTTTTAAATTATCCAGTTTCAGGTATTCTATTATAAGCAACAGAAACGGACTGATACACAAACCAACTGATAGAACAGAATACAGTCAGGAGATAGGTCCACACATAAATGGTTACTTGATTTATGACAACTGCAAGTGGGGAAAGAGATCTTTTAAATAAACATGTTACATCAATTGGCTATCCACATAGGAAACACATAGGAAAAAAAAGGATCTGGAACCACATCTCTATACCACCATTCACAAAAATCAATTCCAAATGGATTGCAGTTCTACATGAGCAAACCAAAATAGTAAAGCTTTTAGAAGAAAACATAGAAGAAATCTCCATAACCTGGAGTACACAGAGATTTCTTAAATAAAACCAGAAAACACTAACCATAAAAATTAATAAATTGGAGTAAAGTCATGTGTTGTTTAACGGCAGAGATATGTTCTGAGACATGCCTTATTAGACAATTTTGTCATGAAAACATCAAAGAGTGTACTTACATGAGCCTAGATGGTATAGCCTACTAAACACCTAGACTATTGATCTGACCACTGTCTCATATGCAGTCCATCATTGACTGAAACATCATTATGCAGAACATCACTATTTTAAAACTAAGAAAGTTTTTTCCTCAAAAGACACCATTAAAAGGCATACCTGACAAAGGATGACTATTCAGAATATTAAAAGCAAAAACATAACAATACTGTATTAAATGCATAAAAACTTGCTAAGAGTGGGGCTGCCCAGTCAACTAAGTTGGTTAGAGCATGGTGCTGATACCACCAAGGTCCGGGGTTTGATCCCTGTACCAGCCAGCTGCCCCCCCCCAAAAAAAAAAAATTGCCAAGAGGATAGCTCTTATGTTGTGTTCTTATCAACAATAATAATAAAGAGAGTGGGAGGAAACTTTTGGAGGTGATGGATATGACTACAGCATAGATTGTGCTGATAGTTTCAAGGGTATATACTTACCTTGAAATTCATCCAGTTGTGTATATTGAATATGTACAGATTTTAGTATGTCAATCACACCTCAATAAGTGGTTTTTTAAAAAAATCCCCTTAAAATAAATAACCCGTGGTATATTAACATAATGGAATACTACTCAGAAGTAAAAAGGAATGAATTACTGACACACAATAACACGGAGGAATCTCAAGCACAGTATGCTGAGTGTAAGAAAGCTTACACAAAAGAGCATACTCTCTATATAATTCCAGTTATATAAAATTCTGAAACAAGCAAAGCTGATCTACAGTGGGGGAAAAAAGAAAAAAAAAAGAACACTGGTTGCCCCTGAGAAAGTGGAAATGGGAGGGAACATGAAGGACTTTCCAAGGCGATGGTATGTTCTACACTTGATAAAGGTTTGGGTTACACAAGTAAATTTGTCAAAACTCAGCAAACGTACACTTAAGGGTAGTGCATTTCATTCATGTTCATTTACACCAAAAGAAACCTTAAGTATTAAATTCTAGTTAATGATATACATGCTGAAATATTTAGAGGGCTAATATGTATTGCTATCTGCAATTTACTTTGGAATGCAACAATATTAACATAGATAAAGGAAAGGATAGAAATGTCATAAAGTGAGTTTTATATAATGTTGATGGTAGAATCTACATGGTAGATTTACAAGTGTTTACTGTAAAATACTTTGGTAAATATGTGAAATTTTTTATAATCAAATGTTAGGAAAATACAAATAAAAAAGACTCAGAAAAAATGGGCATATCATAAAGTTATTTCGAAATAGCCAATAAACAGATGAAAAGGTGCTCAACCTCATTAATCATTAGAGAGATGTAAATTAAAATGACACAAGACAATTATCTCCCACCAAAATGGCTAAAATGAAAAGAAATGTTGATGAGAATGTGGAACAACTGGAACTCTCATACACTGCTGGTAGGAGTGTAAACTGGTGCAAACACTTTGGGAAACTTTTAAAATACCTACCAGATCTGAACACCGTATAACTTATGACCCGGGAATTCTATTTCTAGGTATATATCCAACAGAAACACATTCATCATTCATCATGATCAACAAAAGATATACATGACAATGTTCAAGGCAATATTTTTAATAGCTCCAAAATGTAGACTACATCAATGCCTATCAACAACTGGCTGGATAAATAAGTTGTGGTATATTCACACAATGGAACGCAATACAGCATTCTCATGAACAAACTATGACTATGCTCAAAATATGAAGGAAACTCATGAACATAATAGTAAATTAAAGAAATCAGACACAAAAGAGTATATGTCAAAATGGTTCCTCTTATATAATGTACGAACACAAGGATACAACACTATGCTGTTAGAAGTCCGGATAGTGGTTACCCTTGGGTGGAAGGGCGTGGTTAGTGACTGGAAGGAAACTCTTCCGGGGTGCTGGTTATGTTCTGTTCCTTGAGTTAGTTGCTGGTTGCATGAATGTGCTTAGTTTGTGTAATTTCAGCAGACTGTGCATTTATGATTTGTGTACTTATCTGTAGGCATGTTATATTTCAATAAAAAGCAGTCTCTGCCACAACCTATAGCCAATAAGGGGCCCCAGAAGGATTTGGGAGGCACGATCAGATATACATTTGGAAGATTAATCCTTAGCTTTGTAGAGGATAGCCAGGAGAGGAGTTACCGGGCTGTCTGTAGAAGTAATCCAGGCAAGCCATTAGGACCCCCGAATTTAAGTAAAGGCGACAGGGATAAAAAGGTCAGAGTACAGCTGATATTTAGAAAGCAAACATGACAGGACTCTAAATCCCCCTGTCTCTGCTTCCTCGCTTGAAAAATGGGGACGATAACAGTACCTACTTCATTGGGGCTATTTTGATGATTTAATGAATTAAAGCACAGGGGGTTTAGTGATTGTCCCCCGTCCCCCCCCCCCCAAATGCTCATTGTACACTATACAGAGAATGAAGTAAGATGTTGAGATTAGAAAACTTTAAGAGAAATATCTTGATTTGACAAGATTTCATGCGACCCTGTTTTCTCCTGCCTAGAACTGGGTCAGGGTGGGACACAGGGTCGAAGGCTGAGGTCAGGAATGACACAGGACATGTCAGAACCCGGGCGTGAGATGGGCCTGCGGTACCCCGGGTGAAGGGCTAGAACTCCACTGAGGCAGGCCGACTTCCAGATTGGGGAACCTAACGCGAGCGCCGGCGCTTCCTCTCCTGCTCCCCACCCTCTCAGCTGAGACCTGGACCCACTGAAGGGGGCGGGGACTCAGGCCCAGAAAGTGCAGGTGGGCCGAAAAAGGGACCAATGGAATGCGAGCCTCCTCGTGCTTAACCAATTGCGTGAGTCCAGGACCGCCCCCATCAGGTGATTGGCAGACGCGTCTCCCAGCGTTCTCGCCGCCTACAGGGCGGGTGTCAGACTCTCCCGAGGGTCAGGTCTTCCCCTCCCCCCGCCCTTGATCGCTCGTTGGCCCACCGAGGTGGTGGCCCGCCGACCGTGCCTCGCGCACCTGGAGACCTTAACCGGACCTTGAGCCAAAGGGCGTGCAGGGGAGGTGGGCGCGATCAGGAAGTGGAGCCGCAGGCAGGCTAGGAGCCGTCTCTCCTCGAACCCAGGACCCGCGGTGCCCAGGCACCTCCTCCGCAGGGGCCAGAACGGCTCTGCTGCCGCGGGGCAGCGGTGGTAAAGCGCGACCTGATTAGGCCCTGCTACGTCCTAGCGAGCGCTCGCTCACTCCACCTGCGCTGAAGGGTTTGCAGCCATGAAAGAGACATTTGTATTAAAAACAGTGGAGGAGCTTGTGGTCTTCTTGTTAACTCACTGTTTAGTACGTATAGTACAGTATGTTTCCATGCTTATAGGAATTACCATCTCGGTAAATCAGTGGTGGGCGCCTGTTCCCAGCCTGTTTCTAGTTTGTGCTTTTTCTGCTCATTTAAATATAGTTCAAGTGGGATAAGGTCAAATTTACATTCTGAAGTGCCTTTCTAATGCAAACACTTACAGCCCCCCCCACCCCCCATCAGTCTTCCAAAAAGGTAATGCAGATTCTTCAGTAAAGGAACATGCCAATATGTATTCACTTATCTTGAATTACCTTATACTTAATACCATAGGCCTTCAGCCTGAGTATGTTTTCACTGAAAGAAAAGCACTGAAAAAAAAAAAGGAAAAAAAACTTGTGCGACTGGGAAGAGAATAGTTACCCCTGTACATACATGAATCTTCACGTAGTCATGACTGTTCATAGAAAAATAACAAGTGTTCATGAGGATATGGAGAAGGTGGAGCCCTCGTGCATTTCTGGAGGAACATAAAATGGTGTAGCCGCTGTGGGAAACTGTATGATGGTTCCTCAAAAATTTAAACATAGAATTAACATATGATCCAGCAATTTTACTTGTTGGTATATATCCAAAAGAATTGAAAGTAAGGAATTAGGTACTTGTATACCAATGCTCATAACATTATTCACAACAGTCAAAAGGAGGAAACAACCCAAATGTCCATCAACAAATGACTGAATAAACAAAATGTGGTATATACAGATAATGGAATGTTATTCTGATTGAAAATATGATTGAAATAAGCCAAGGACAAATGCCGTATGATTCCACTCATATGAGGTACTTAGAGTACTCAAATTCATAGAGACAGAAAGCAGAACAGAGGTTACCAGGGGATGAGGGAGAGGAAAATGGGTAGTTAATGTTCAATGGGTACAAATTTGTTTGGGATGATGGAAAAGTTCTGGAAATAGGTACTGATGGTTCCACAACATTGTGAATGTACTTAATGCCACTAAATTGTACACTTAAAAATGGTTAAAAGGATAAATTTTGTTACATATATTTCACAATAAAAAAAACTCAACAGATAAAATCTTAAGCCACATCCAATCACTGAAAAACCTTGCTTTAATTCCAGCATCTGCATTGTACAATCATACTTTGTGAAAACCTTTTCAAACTTTGATCTGAGAAATAAATACATGTTCAAAGCTTACAAGATATTTTCCAATGCACATATGTGTTTGTTTTAAATTCTGAATACATTAGGTAGTATTTGCTGGATGAATTTGGGGCACAATACTTATGTATTAGATTTCCTAGGAACCCATCCACACATATTGTATTATAGAGACTGGAGACAATAGCATCCATTTTCTTGTTAAGTATTTGGTAATAAACTATTTTTGTACCTTGCACTTGAGTCTCCTTACCAATCAACATCAATAGAAAAAACATAACTTCAAATTAGCTCATTCTAAATATACAGCCAAGACAGTTTACATGTTATTAGGGCATATTTTTTTCTGATCTTATGTTCTCTTGGGATAATGCTGCCTGCACATAATTAATGTGTTTCAAATATCATTTTCCTATTCATTTGACAAGTGAGAAAATGCTGATTTATTTCCTTCCATTTTGTAGGTGAGAAAATAGAAGGCATTCAAGCTGAGATGGCATGGTGCTAAAACCATCAACTTCTCCAAAGATTATTTGTATTCTTCTGTTGAAATTTTTACTGATTTTTCATGTGTGGCTTGTGAAATTAGAGGAGTGACTGCTGCTGGAATAGGTTATAACATGTTTCAACTGACCACACAGTGCTTTCAAGGTTGCCAGCTACCTTTATTAGCAGATGTGAATAGAATTATTTTTTTCACCATAAAATGAGTGACCATTGTTTAGAGCAAAGAATTCATATTAAAGTTAGATAAATCTGCAAGTGAGACACTTGAAATGTTAAACGTAGTTTATGGTGACGAAGTAATGCCAAGAGCAAGAGTTTCTGACTGGCACAAAAGGTTTAAAAAAGGGAGGGACGTAATCATGATGACACATGAAGTGCTTCAAGTCACTGCAGAACTCATGAAAATGATGAAAGTATCAGAAATTTGGTTTGCTCCCATAGCCAATTAACTGTGAAAAAATGTCAGAAAAGTTAGTCAGACTCATTCTGAAAGAAAACTTGCACATGAGGAAAGTTTCTGGGAAGATTATATCTCATGCTATTGTGGTTGATAATCTTGCAAAGGCCAAACCAAAATACCATGGGTCCTTGGTATCCCTGGGTTCTGAATTCATGGATTCAACCAAACTCGGATCCAAAATTGAAAAAATAAAAAAAAAGAAATTGCGTCTGTACCAAACCTCTAGACTTTTTTTCCTTGTTATTCCCTAAACAATACAGTGTAACAACTACTTACATAGCATTTACATTATTAGGTATTATACGTAATCCAGAGATGATTTAAAGTATACAGGAGGTTGTGCATAGGCTGTGCATGTGCAAATTCTACACAATTTTATATCAGGGGCTTGAGCATACTCAGAGTTTTGGTATCTGTGGGGGTCCTGAAACCAATCTCTCATGGATACCAAGGGACGACTGTGGAGCTACACAAGAATCTGCAACTTGGGTGTATATTCAGGACACAATCTTGTTTTGTTTCACTGGTCTTGGAGAAATTTCAGGCTGAAACAAGCTAAGCGTCTTCAAATATTTTTCACTGGTTTTGTAGGTATGTGATTTCAGCAGTGTAAAACTTGTCGAGCTGGGTATGACAGAGCTAGAAGCTTATTAGGAGGAGCCTAGCAAACTGCTGTCTCAGAGTGAAGAACTAGACAGGAGTATTTCTACCTTTTTTTCTTCAAAGTGAGCTCACGTGAATAATCACGTTACCTTCAACAGGGAGCTAGAGATTAATGTTATTCAATATGGAAATACCTCAAAAGCAATAAGAGAGTGGCCATGTTTAGGCATAAACGTTGACTTGTAATAATAAAATTTCTTTTGGGAGTGAGAGATTGAGCTCAGATATTAGAAACAGGCATTCAGTTCTGTCAGCAACAAAAATAAGACATTATAAGGAATGGTGGGCAGTTTAAGTAACAATATACTCTTCCCTTTCATTTCCCTTGCCCAACTCCCCTCCCCCCCAAAAAATCAGGACCTGATTTTTGGTCAGAAGCTGACAATACTTTCTATTCTTTATATGACTTAAGTTTCATTTTTAAGTGCGTTTTTATATATAAACTACTCAGGTCTGGGATCTGGTTATGTAGGGTAGACAAACAGAGCTCAGTTTTGATCCTAACTTCTTTCACCATGAAAATGAGATTCCAAAGGTTGAGAAGAGTTTCAAAAGGCAATTAACATGTAAACACTTTTTTCATCAAGGGACCGACTTTTGACTTCACATTTTTCATGTGTATTACTGTGTGTAGCTGGTCATATCCTAAGCTCTAATAGCACTGATTAAAGGGAAGGCATTACTTGAACATTCATGAGGCCACTAATAACTTCAAGTACATCATGGTCAATTGGTGTTTTTGCTGAAACACTTTAATAAAAGAGGTGATATAGGTAAGGTATTCTACAGAAATAATGGGCGAAAAATGATTTCCTATAAAAGAAATTTTGATAAAACTAGAAAGATAGAAAGAAAAAGACTTCAGATATTTTTGTCTATTAACATTTTAGTTTGAGGGGCTGTTGGATGATGTGTTGTTCCTTCCTACAAGAATAAATCTTGAGTTCAACCAGTATGAACTCCTCAGAAACTTAGGTTTTTTGTCCCAGTTCCCTTCCCACTCTTAGTATGACGCTGTTGATGTGTAGCCCTCCGTCATTCAGTGTTGGTATCATTACAACCTGGATACACTGAAACTACAGTATAAAGGACTGAGAGCCTTGCGGTAGCTGACCCTGAGAAGACTAGTTTTAATTCTTACACTATTAAGTTTGGGTTTTTTTCAAAAAGTCTCCCAGAGATTCAAGTTTACATTTCACAGAACAGGAGCCCAAACTAATTGTCGTTTACGTAAAAATTCTCTCATTTTAACTGTCTGTATTGCCTCTGGGACACAGCTGGCCAAAGTGTACAGTCCACAGGGTAAAAATTATAATTATGATGTTTTTCCTATTGTTTTAATTTGCTCCGTGAATTTTTATAACTTGGTGTTTTGTACTGTATAAATGAAATTTACTAGAAGTGTACATAAATGACATTCCAAAAAACTGTAAGTTGATTCTTCATATTAGTTTTGATATTTTAAGAGGTATTTGCTAATCCTGCATATTTTAGCCACATGCTTATGTCTCTTACAATTAGTCTAAATAAACTTTAAACTCATTACCATACCTCTGAAATTTTAAAAATTGACTAATGGATAAGATATACTCCCCTGTACTCCCACCCACCAACCCATAAGGCAGTAATAACAGCAGTATAGCAGGGAGACTAGTGCAGTGAGGTTCTAGCCCCAGCTGCATTTGTGATCTTAAGCTTTCCATCTGTGCGAGGGTACTTCAAAAAAGTTCATGTAAAGATAGAATTAAGGTAATACAAATCTTTCCATGAACTTTTCGAATTACCCTTGTATTAGTTACCTGTGTCCACTGTAACAAACTACCACAAACTTGGCTTAAAACAATATAAATTTATTCTCTCACAGTTCTGAAAGCTAGAAGTCAGGAATTGGTTTCACTGGGCCACATCAAGTGCATGCGGCTCTAGTGGAGTGTAGGTTCCTTCAATTTTCCAGCTTCTGGTGGCTGTCTCACTCCAGTCTTCAAGGCCAGCATCTTCAAATCCCTCTGCTAGTCTTCACATGGCCACCTTGCCTCCTTTGTTTGGAATCTTCCTCTGCCTCCCTCATGAGGGAGACCCTGTGATTGCATTTAGGGCCCACCAGTATTATCAAAAATAATCTCCCAATCTCAAAATTCTTAATCTGGCTGGCTGGCTAGTTCAGTCGGTTAGAGCCCAGCCTCATAACCCTAAGGTCACAGGTTCAGTCTCCGTACTGGCCAGCTGTTATCTTTGGGTGCCATTATTCAGCCTACCACACCATCTCTCTAGGTTCTTAACAGGTTTTCTCTTCTGAAAAATAAGGTATTTGCATCATGTAATCTCTACAACAGTACTGCCAATAAACTCTGCAGTAATGGAGCTGTTCATATCTGTGCTGCTCCTAGTCACTTGAAATGCAGCTACGCAACTGAGGAGCTGAATTTTTAACTTTACTCAATTAGCTACAGGCGACTGTAGCCTGTCATATTAGACAGTTACAGTTCCACTCTCTGTAGTTCTAAATTCTGGCCTCTCTGAGGCACAAGTACGTTTTTTTCATTGTTGCTTCCCCTAATTACAACACTTCTCATATCTTTAACCTATTATTGTTTAGACATGGACTTCAAACTTTTTAGCATCAAAAACTCTTTTTACCAAAAAAAAATATATATTATTTGGAAAACCAAAGTGTAAACAGGACTGCACTGGTTGAAGTTGGGTACTGGGAGAGGAAGGAGGACCCACGGCAGACTCAGGGCCTCCACCTGCTCATTCAGCCCAAGTAACTCAAAGGACAAAGAACCACTACGACTCAGTGGAGTGCAACAGTTTGGGAGGGCAGTGACTATTCTCGAAAACTACTTGCTACAGCCTTCAGACTTGGATACTAGTAGTTGACACTGCCATTCTCTTGGCCCACTTTCACTGGACCACTGTTGATGTAGCACCTTATGCACTCCTAGTTCTAGGATGGTTTTCTCTCAATTTCTCTCTTTACCTACTTAGCTTTGAGATCACCTCATACAGGCCTTTTGTCCCACCAATACCCCTTACTCCCCCACATTGCTAAGGAGTCACAGCACTCTTTCCTAAGGAAGACTCACAGTTTTTACACTGGAGGCCTCTATCAATGGATCAGTTGCCACCCAAAGATATCTAGAAACTCTGCAGTAATAGAAATGCTCTATATTCATGCTGCCCCTAGCCATATGTGGCTACTGAGCACTTGATATGTGGCCAATGAGTCACATGGTTACAATTAACTGTATCCACTGATTTTTGTCCACTTTGTTCACTGATATGTTCACAATACCTAGAATAGTACTTGGCCCATAGTTAAGTGCTCTATTACATATTAAATGAACATTAAAGCTATTCTAGTAAATACCAGTATTGTCATTTTTTTCTAATATTGCAATGGCCATACAGTATTTTTTAAATGATTAAACTTAGTTATGATGCTGCTCCTTGTACTAGTCATGATGGCTTTAGGACTCAAGTTAAGTATTTTAGACTTCTCTTAACCCAGACTATGTCAGGCACTTGGTTAGACCCTAGGAATATGGTGGGACCCCAAATGAACTTGTCCTTTATTTAGTCCTGGGCCTCCAGAATGGATGGGCAGGGGCAGTTAGGCAAGCACACATGTAACTAACTGCATAGTGGCTAGGGCACTCCAGAGTGCTATAGAAATCCAGATCAAGAGCACTTCCATGGGGGGAGTAAGGGCTGACGGTGATCACAGAAAAATTGTGTTAAGAGCGGGAAAGTGTGCGACAGTAGGGAGCAGTGTAGGTAAAAGATAAAAGCATTCAGGGGCCTGGGAAGTCAGAAAGCAAGCTACCATTTTACTAGGGTCTAAAACATCCACCTTCCCCTGCATACAGACATGAAATCCTCCTCCCCTTAAAGGCATTTCTCTACAGCTTCACTCTGCTTTTCTTCCAAATCTTTAAACACATCCCTCCTCGGGGTCTTTGCACTCGCCCTCCCTCTGGCCTGGAATGCTCTTCCCCCAAATATATACATAGCCACCGCATCTCCCTCGGGTCTTCTACATTGAGCCAGTCCTTCCCTGGCCAGCCCTATCTAAAGTTATAAATGCCTCCACCCAGTACACACACATGTAATTATCTTTCTCCTTTTTCCCCCTTTGGCAATTCTAGCAAGCTAACATAATCTTGGTTGAATAAATTACCCAAAGAACTCCCTGAGACTAGACTTTAGAGTATGAAAAGAAATGAAGTTTAGATACCCTGCACTGCCGTAGAAGGCCCTCACCAGATGTACTCCCTGGACCGTAGACTTCCCAGCCTCCAAACCTATTAGAACACCGACACACAGAGGAAAGACCATGTGAAAACAGAGGGAGAAGACAGCCATCTACAAGCCTAGAGAGGCCTCGGGAGAAACCAAACCGGCCGACACATTGATCTCAGACTTCTATCTCCCAGAATTGTAAGAAAATAAATTTCTTTTGTTTTAACCACACACATAGAAAAAATAATGACTCCAAGGTGAATATTAAATACTTTTATTTAAAACTTCTAGAAAATGAGTTATCTGTAACTGACAAACAGGCTAATATCAAAATCAACTGCTAGACATGCAGACTACTTAACAGGAATGGACTTGTTCTAGCCTTTATTGGGCTCTGCGCACACCTTGCTAGACTGTTACATTACTTCCCGTGTGAAAATCTTCTCCATCACTTCCAATACTATACTCCAACAATCCAGCACCACTGTGCTTTTTGTATCCTTTTTTGTACCTCATTATGCTACACACATCAAAAACACCTAACACACTCACAGGTGCTCCCTTTGTGCCAAATTTCGGGAAACTTCTCTAGGTTCAAGGCAATTAGATACCATGAAGAGTTTGTATTCCTAACAGCCCTATTGTGGTCCTTCCCTCCTGATCTTTTACTGTTACACCAGTACACCAAATATCAAGAGGTAAGTGACCTTCCAGAACTCACATTGCCAAAGTTACACACGAGGTTTTTTGTTCAGAGCTACTCACCTAACCCGTTCCTTCATCTGTAAAACAAGAGAATATCTACCTCAGAGTTGTGAGAATTAAATGAAAAGATGAACATGAGCATTTGCTACACTGCCCTGTCACCGCAGGCACTGTCCTCCTCCTTGCTAGAGGACAGAACTCCTGTGGCAGTGCACAAACACATGGCTGCTACAAGTTAACCAACCATCAGAGGATCCCAGTTTCAATGGCTTGTATCTGTAGTTTTCAACCTATTTAAAAAAAAAAAAAAGAAAATTTTTAAATAGGCAGAAAAAAATTTGAGTTTTCAGTTTATCTCAAAGAATTTCCAGGAAAATCATGTCTGTACATGTGTTCCAGTCATCTGGATTTTTTTCCCACCTTCAAAGAAAACCAGAGTATCCAAATTTCCTAATTTATCTGAAAACACTACCTCTTATCGTCGGGAGTCCAAAAACCATGAACGTATCATAAGCAAAGGTTAAGTTTAAATGTATCATTTGTTATACGAACTGTATAAAAATATCACAAAGGTGCAACGTAACGAATTTTCTTCTGGTTCAGCTGTGACTCCAGACAGGATCCAAAGAGGAGTTTTAACAATCTCTTCTCTGGGTTTTATGGAGACTTACTTTACCCTTCTGTGTTAGCCTCTTAAAGCACTGTGTCAACCTTAAAAGGGCACAGGAAAGGGCGAGTTTAGATTTTTTTTCTTTTTTTTTTTAACAGTGAGTTCTCTATTTCCTGTACTGCTCTTTGGTCAACGTCCGATGGATCTCCACAGTGTCTTTAACAAGCCAGAAAACCTATTAGAAGCAGCTGTTCTCGGGCCGAGCCTGTGGCGCACTCGGGAGAGTGTGGCGCTGGGAGTGCAGCAGCGCTCCCGCCACGGGTTCGGATCCTATATAGGGATGACCGGTGCACTCACAGCACTCACTGGCTGAGCGCGGTGCAGCCGGTCTCAAAAAGGACAAAAAAAGAAAGAAAAAAAAAAAGCAGCTGTTCTGTTGGGCGAGCCCCTGCATGTAAATTTCCCTTCTGTTGCGGGAGAGCCGGATTTGGGCCTTTGCACCCAACGTGCGCCCGGGAACCCTTCGGTCGCCACTGACCACGTGCTCGGGGCCTGGGTCATCTCACTTCACTCAAGGGCAGGGACATACCTGTGCTTAGAATTGAGGCTGCTGCACCTCCGCAGTCGCTGGAGACAAACTCCCGGAGCCCAAAGTAGCGGAGGGTCGGCCCT